>NW_028187089.1:2666678-2707849 GCF_003343005.1 Rhea americana
ACTTCTTATTTATTTATTTATGAGAATTTACTGGTTTTGTTGTTTCAGTTCTATCAAATTACTTAATAATCATAGCAAATAATCTTTTTTTTTTTTTTTTTTTTTTTTTAGCATATATTTCCCACCTGCAGAAATTAGACTAGAATAAGGTAAGCTGCAGTACCCCTTTCACAGTACCACTAACTGCCTGTTACTATCTGTGACAGGTCAGAGGTGCCTACTGACTTGTCCTTCCACACATGTCAATGTTAGGGAGGATGTCAGCAGAGAGACAAGTAACCTCTTCCCAGCGGAGCGTCTGATGCAATCAGTGGCAGGGAAAGTGGGGTCAGAGACTCAAGTGCAAGTAAAGCATATAAAATGCAGGAGAAAATGTGATTACTGTGTGCCGGTGTCATCTGTCTACTGGGGCTCTTTCACATAGTACAGATATATAAATGAAGCCTTCTGGGGAGAGACTGCTCGCTCTGGGGTGTAGGGTGCAGAAGGCTTAAACTCTGTGGCCTCCAAAATAGGTCTTGTATGTCTCAGAGGCAGTACTAGCCAACAGCGTTGTGAAAAGCTACCTTTCTCTTGTGCCCCTCCAGCTTGCTTTCCCCGCTAGCCTTTCACTGGCCAGGCCTGTTCTGTATTTCCTGTTCCCAGTTATCTTAAAGCACTGGAAACCTCTGAGTGCTGGTGGCAAGAGCAAAACCTGAGCCCTGTCAGTTGGTTGGTAGGCAGCCGGCAGCAATGTGCTGGGTGTGTTCCCTGGGATATGCATAAAATAGCAAAAAAAGGAAGCTGGAGACCATTCAGAGACTAAAAACAAAGTGTATCAGTTTTTGAGGTAGTAATGTTGGGAACAGGCCAGAGCTATCCTTGCTGCTTCTATGAAGAATATTCAGGGAAAGATTCAGCATAGCTTCTTCGCTCATATCGTGGCATCCAAATGAATGCTTGGCCTATTTTAAATGCTGAGCATGCTAATTTTTCCAGTAATCTACCTTAGACCATGACCAGCAATAGCTGTGGACTGAGACCATTGGTGCCTATGGGATGGGAATGGAAATGCTGTAATTATATGGGATCAAATCTGGATCTGCCCATTGGGTTTAGGCACTGAGCAGTACAGATCCCAGAATGACTATGTTATTTGGAGGCTGTGAGGATAGGAATGTGGCCTAACAACTGGATTTAGGGTCTGTTTGGACACTTTAAGTTCTTCAGCTTCCTGTCCTGTAAAGGTTGAAGGCATCAAGGGACAGGGAGCGAATGCAAGAGACGTAGCCCACTATCTGGACTTCACTGGCTTGATCTGGTTTTCAACTTGGAGTAGAGCTTAGATCCTAAATGCACTTCCAGGCTCTGAAAGTTTAAAATATATATAGTCCCACAAACATAGGTGTTGCAGAAAGTTCACATTCTGAGCTTTTCAAGGATTGGGATAAAGTTTTGAAACTTAAGCTGAGAATTCAGATCAAGGCTTTCTTTGGAACAACTCCCAAGTCTAAGCCATGTGAAAACGTCCGGTTTAACTCATTGGATCATGCTTTTTTTGCGTACCTGTGCTGGTAGGCTATATGCATATGGTGGGTTCAGGCACAACCAGCAGCTCCGGTCTGCATTCCAGTTGTGGAAGTAAGGATGACTGATGTCTTTAGCTTATAGACAAGGCTGATATTGTTCCCCATTGCAACTGTCACATGTGCTTTAGTGTATCCTGGATCTCACCAGGACACGTATGAAGCACAGACAGTCTGCAGCAGGGTAGCAGGAGGCTTATGGGAACCAGGAGGTCAGCTGGCATAGAGAGAACTCTCTGGCACTTTGAGAGCGGCMGGGCCCTCTGCCCTTGTCTGCTTGCAGAGAGGGGGAAAAGCAGAGCAGCCGAGGCCATGTGTCTGTGTTAAGGGGACAGTGGGTATAGCGAGTTACATGGTGGGGATTGGATGCAGCATTTTGGAGGTCGGAGGAGTATTTCACAATCACAGAATCACAGAATAGTTGAAGTTGGAAGGGACCTTCTGCTCAAGCAGGGTCACCTGAAGCAGGCTGCCCAGGACCATGTCCAGGTGGATTTTGAATATCTCCAAGAATGGAAAGCCTACAGCCTCTCTGGACAACTTATGCCAGTGCTCAGTCACCCTATCTAGCCAAGTAGATTAAAGATCTCTGATTTGAGGAGCTCTTTCCCATTCTTCCAGGCTGACAGCCATCTCTTCACATTGAGAGGAAACCTTGAGCAGCACTGGTCTTCTTCCAGTGGCAGTCCTACTAAGGCTGTGACATTTTGTCTGCCATTCTGGGTTTGCTTGAGAAATTGCAGAAGCTTTTYTCCATCCTCCCCATCAACTGTTGAGTCTTTCAGCCCTTCTTCTGACCTCTGTGTGGGTAACAAAAGGCTACTTCTCTGTCAGCCACTTCCTGTTTTCTTGGGGGCCCAGGGGGAGGGGGAGTGAATTGGATGCTGGTGAAAGACAAGTCTTGGAGAGGTCTGGAAACTGGCAGCATCTGTTCATCTCCACTACAAGGACAGGCAATGCAGCCCTGCCTTTGCATACTGCCCTGCTTGGGCCAGAAAGGAGCTGCTGAGGTCACCTACATTGCTCATGTGACTTCCCTGAATTAATTCCTATTAGATTAGAGGCAGAACATTCATTTTGCAAGTGTGTCAACTGAAAACACTTTGTCATGATCTGAACCAGCTGGTTACAGTACAGTCAGTGTTACACTGCCAAACTTGGTGGTTTAAGATGGCTGTGAACAGACCCTCTTCTGGTGTGTAGAGCAGCTGAAGTAATTGGGCTTCCTAAAAGAGCAGATGTGTTTGTAATGGGCCTGAGGTGCGCAGGAGTCTGGGTTGCGCAGTTCTTTTCTGCAGTTCCCTGGTGGCAGTGATGGAGGGGGAGTGGGCAGGGGACATACCACCCCACCAGAGGTAGCTGTCACAGGTCACAGGTTACTGCACCCACAGCTGAGAAACCATGAGAGATTTTTACAACACTCCTGATGCATTTTGATGTAATGTCAGTTGTTCTAGCTGGGTTTAGAGTCTTGCCTTGCAGGGCTTGGAGACGTATCAGGGGTTTCCTGTTCAGTTCTTTCTGATGACATGGCTTTTAGGGACAACGGCACACAGCTAAGCTTGCCCATGCTGAACCAGCAACAGCTAGACCCAGAACGGCTTGTTAACTGCACCCTGAGGCTGACTACATCTTTTATCAGATGCTTGAATGTGTTTTCCCAGACAGGCATGGAGCTCTGACAGCATGACTGAGTTGATYTTACTGAGGGATGCTGACAGAAGAGGGGAAGAGTCCCATTCCTTCCTCCTTGCACTTGGCTGCCCAGTCCTTTACCCTCATTCTCCTGGGCTGACCGTGCAATGAACCAGTTCAGGGAGTCAACCCAGCAGAAAACTAACCATGGTGAGCAACCTTCTAATACTGCAGTTCTCTGAAACTTCTCACTGTGGGATCAAAGCAGTTCAAGCATAAGCAGAAGGAAGGGGATGGGAAGGATGGGTGGAAGGGACTGTCCTGCTGATGCACCATCAGTTTAGCTTTATGGTTGGCTCAAGCTTGTTGCCTGCATGCATGTAGGTGTCTGTAGAGGAGCTGAGATTGCAGGAAAACTCTTCTGCTGATWTCCCAAAACACCAGAAAGAGTTACTTCCTGAGTGCCGTGCGRAGTGAGAAGCCGGCTAAGCTATCATGCTAGGATAAATTACATACAAATGCTCTCAAGTCAGGGAGATTTTTGTCATTTAGGTAATGTCTGCAATACGCTTTGAAGATAAAAAGCTCTAGGAGGCTGCAAACTTTGTTTAAAACTCCTCATACAGCCAACACAAACCTGCAGGGAAGTGCTGAAAGACTCTTCTCTGTTCTTGCTGGGAAATAGTAGGAAGTCTTGGCTCAAGGCTTAGTTCAGAGTGGCTGGAAAAAAAATGTATATGTCCAAGTGAGTTTCTTTTGGAGAATAATTGTAGGACTCGTGCTAGCAATTGCATTTTGGTGGAAGTGGCTCTCCTTGCATAGTAAGGCAACAGCCACACCAGTGAAGGGGCTGTACAAGCATGGGATCCCCACCCCCCACCCCGAGCTTTGCGGCTGAGAGGTGAACATTCCACTGTCYAGGCTGTTTCATGTGCATCTGCCCTTTTCTGGACAATCTTTGAGAAATGTAAAGCATCTTGAGGAAAGAACAAATTATGTGAGTTGACCACTATTTGATGCCTGTTTAGCAAAAGTGGATAATTGCGTCAGAGAGAGACGGGGAAAGAGTGTCCCAAAGACAGGCCATGGGAGCTAGCTGTGCTTGCAGAGGTYTGATTGCAGGCTGTGAAAGCCCTCAGCAGCAGCAGGAAGTGCCAAGAAGCCCTTGAAGGAAGCCAGGTCAGTCCTCCAAGAAAGAGTAGTACAACCTGGGCCTTGGGGTGGGAGGGTTATGTGAGCAGAGGGGGAAACCCAGCACACACCCTTTGCTTGKATGCAGACACTGACATCAGCTTCCTAGTGGAGATTTACCTGTTTTCATAATCCTACACTATCTTTGGTTGGTAGTTCATTATGTGAGTATATTTGTTTCTTCTCCAGCTGCTAATGATTCCTATRGTTCCTTACAGTTGCCATAAATGAAGCCTATACAGTGTTGCATTRTGCTCTTAAATGCGGATTGAGTTTTTCCCAGAGATGCCTCTACATCAATGGTTAGGGCAACCCTTAATTTGTGGTRCTTATAGAGCTGATGGCCTTAACCTTGCAGTCATCTGCCTTCACACATTGCATTATGCTCAGTGGGTTTCTTGTCCRGGCGAAGTGACTCGATAAGTTGCCTGGGGTGAATGCTGTGTAAGTGTAAGCTAAATTGTCATGGGAAAGCAGCTCTCTGTTTTAAAGCCAGACTGGTTTATAATTGCATATCAAGTAAGATCTGGAGGTACTTAGATTCTCTGTTTTCCTCTCTTAGCCAAGGTAGAAGCATTTATTCCAGGGATCACATCTGTTTCTACTTTAGGAAAATAAAAACAGTGTTGAGAAAGGAACATGTTTTTCTCCCTTATTTGCCCTGTGTTTTGTGATAGGGAGCAGTRTTGGAAACAGTATTATTCCCTTTGTGTTCCTCTTAATACCAAAAATCTCCTGAAGTAAAGCCAAATGCATGACATGCCCAACTGCCTTCTCCAAGAGAGAATGTTTCTAATAACAGATGATCAACAGGATGCCATCCCTGCTGCACTCCGGCATCTGCTAGATCCCTAGGGAAATGAGTTTCTGCCTTAAGAGCCATATGGGAGAGCGTAGAGTGAGAACTAGGACAGAGTCCTCCTCTGTTTGTCCTGTCCTGTCTTTGTGAGAGATGTTTGACAATTTAGGAGTGTTTTTTCACCAGACGCCACTCCTCGTTCTGACTTTTCCAGGGAGGAATGCCCTTGAGTTCCAGCCCTTCTGCTCTGAGTGGCTGATGTAAAATGTGTCGTTTGATGCTACAGCTAAGCTCTTTCAAAGGGCTAAATTCAGTGATAGAGAGTGATGGAAGGGGAGGCTAACTGGGAGCAGAGGGAGCATGACTGGTATAAAGGCTATGGGAAAATATAGCCAAGAGTGGGGAGCGAAGGCACAGTCTGTCAGGGCAGCTTAGATTTGCTTAAACTGTTGTGCAGCCTCAGAGGGGTTTCCACTGGGGACTCTGAAAAATATCAAACCTACAGTTATGCCAGGACCTGGAAAAATGTAGTTTGATTTGGTAGTTTAGGTGAAGGCAGACTCTATGGGGGATTTGGTTTGACGTGACAAGTTTGGAATAGAGAAAGCTGATGCTCAGGAAATCTTGAGAGGCGTCAAATGAGTTTCAGGGAGTAGGACTTTGGAGGGAAAGGACCAGGCTTCCCTAGCCCAGCCTTGATCTCATGGCATCTGATTAAAGCCTTAGTCCCTAGCTCTGTGTAGTGACAGAAACCCATCTCTTTGAGATCTTGTCTCAGGAAGCCACAGGGTCTTTTTTTAAAGTATTATTTTCACTTTACRTTTGGGTGTTGTTAAAGTAACTGTTGGCAAGGAGGCAGTGAAGCCTCTGTGGGCTGGTTAGGGTCCAGGGATGTGTGGGAAGGSCCTGGCTTGGATTCAGTGCTTCTGTATGGCTTTTAAAGCTGCCAGTGTGCAGTACATGTGAMATGTTCAGCAGTTTAACACCCAGAACGACCTGTGTCCTGGTGTTTTGGGAGGCGAGCAGGTTCTTTCCATCTGTCCAGTGCTCAGAATGGCAGAGTGCTGCAGTGCTGCTGCCTACAGTAGCATCCCTTTGAAACGTGTTTGTGGTAAACCCCACTGCTTCTTTCTGCAGTGTGCTGAAGGAGGTGTATGCTGCGTTCAATCCAGATGCAGTTGTGCTACAGCTTGGRGCAGATACAATAGCTGGAGATCCCATGTGCTCTTTTAACATGACACCTGAGGGAGTGGGCAAGTGCCTGAAATATGTTCTGCAGTGGCAACTGGCAACGCTCATCCTGGGAGGAGGTGAGTTTGCACATGTGTTGTGCTGTTCATAAAATAACAGGTTGTGATCATTCCCCAGGAGCATGTCCTTTGGGCTCAAAACTCACTTGAATTTAGATGAGTGGCTTGTATGGTTATCATGAGGAGGGCACTGTACGGCTGGTAGAGTGCAGTTTTTATACAGATGTGAAATCCTCAGTATCAACAGGTCCAAGTCTCAATCCTGACCCCAGCTCCTGCATTAAATGTTACTTGGCTCTTCTTGAGGAGAGCAGAGTCTTTTAACTGCAATGATCTCTGACCCTGGCTTCTCAGTGCCATCTTTGAGTTCCAGCTCTGCTGATCAGCCCTGCAGGGCTTCTCTTTGAAAATGAGCACTGTGTTCCCAAACTTACTTTGGGCATCTGGCAATGAATGGTCTGCTGAATTCAAGCAGGGGCTTGGGAAAAGGATTAGCTACTTGCATATTATAGCAGGACTCTGGATACCCAGTGAAAGCTAAGTTTAACTTGCTTCTGCCATGTTCTGTTATCAGCTCCTTGTCCAGTGGGGAGAGCACAGTACAGGCCTCTTGCAACAGAGCATTTCAGAACAGTCAAAAGCACTCTGTGTCAGGGARAGCCTCCCAGCTCTGTGCTTGAAGCCTCATCAATTCTAGTTGTTACCCTTTTTCAGGAAGGGAGAAGATCAGATACAGTACGTTAAGCGTAAAATTTAATGTGTCTAGTGCAGGCTATTTTGGAAAGGTTGTGGATGTTCAGTCCTGCTTTGACTGTCTGTGTGTGTTGGGGAAGACACTTTTCAAACAAAMAAACAAACAAAAAAACCACAACACTTTTACCAAGAAATGAAAGAAAACTATTTCTTATGGTGAAAACGACAAAGGAGTCTCCCATTACCACAGCTTGCAGAGACATTTGAAGTTGCAGTTGTGGGATGGAGTCAATGCTTGCTGAAAAGCAAAGGGAGGGGAAAGTTGAAAAATATGGTCACTATCTSCTTTCAGTCTTCATTACTGGAAAAAGCTTTTGAGAGTCTCTCACAGGATTGCTTTAAGCTAAGGTTCTTCCTTGCGAGGACATGCCCAGTTCTGACCATTACCATACTTATTGTGAGACTTCATTTACTGATAAAGCAGTCACAAGTTGAACTAATCAGCTTCATATTTGTCTTCTCACAAATGGTGGTGCTGGAGAGCCCACCAACAAATGGTTGAGTCTGTGCATCGTTCTTCTTGGTTCAAAGGCCGACATTAAAAAAGTAATCTGTAGTCTCCACTGCTCTCCTTGCACTCTTTTTCTATGTGTGAACACTCCTCCTCATCACCAGGAGAGAGCCCAGCACATAAAGCTGAGGGCTGGGGCCAGGTCTGAAGAGATGGCTGGAAGAGGCTGACTGCTGGCCTGTGCAATAACTGGAATGACCTGTGGTTCAGTTCTGGAGATGTGCCCCTTTTGTACAGGACCATTTGGATTTCACCTTGTGTAGCCAGCAGGAGCAAAATACAGTGATTGTGCATGGCCTGACTATGTGAAATAAGAAGCTTTATTCATATGAACTGCTAGTTTTACCCCCACAGTTTGTTCCTTTTAGTAAAATCTCTCTCTTTTCCATTCTTCTCTTCCCTTTTCCACATCTTTCCCCTTCCAAAATCTCAATTCTTGCTGGAGACAGGAGGCTACAACCTTGCCAACACAGCTCGTTGCTGGACATACTTGACTGGGGTCATCCTTGGGAGAACGCTGTCCTCTGAGATCCCTGATCATGAGGTAAGGCTTTGACAAACCCTCCCTTTTCCTTGCAAGAGAACTGAGTCATTCCACCTAATGTGAACTGCATCCTTGCTTCTCAATACTGTTTTGTTGAGAGACACTCCTGTAACAATAACACACTGTCCCAGCAGCATAGTGGATGCTTGTTTCCCAAACCCGAGACCATCTGCAGCTTTTTGCAAGGCATCTCAGAAGCCAATCAACTTCAGTCTCAGATAATTACAGAGGGAATGGTACGGGAGGGGGGGGTCACCTGTTTGCTCAAAGAGCTCTTTAGGATGTGTACATACTTTTACAAGGGAAGAGCCAGACCTTTCTCAAAACTTTAAATTTAAGCTCTGCTTTCATCAACTTACAGAAAGTACCATGTGCAACTTCCAAATTTTACTGGCCAGAAGTCTTCCAAAGGGCCATGAGGCAAAGTGCTGTTTACATTCTCATATGAGCTATCCCAAAAGGCTCAGTTCCAGTACTGATGTTCTTACAGTTTTGAGCAAGGCTGAATGACCAGTTGGAAGGACATAATCAAGGGTGAATTTGGTTGGGATAACTACAGTTTCATAACTGTTTCTYCCCAAGGGCTTCTTAGTGCTCCTTGCTTCCCAGGTTACAGGTCTRTGTTATTGATTGTACAAAGCAAACATGCACATGCAAAGCAGTGTAAATATATAGTGACTAAAGAGGATAATAATATTTTGCCTTTGTCTGAGGATCTCATAGGCCAGTATGCATAAGGAATTAAAGTATGTATGTGGATTAAAACTGGAAGTGCATCGTGATAAAAATCAGTGATTACAGGTACAAGACACTTTTTGAGAGGTATCCTGCTTAAATATGATCCTTTAACCAGATACCAACAGAAACAGGATCCAAACTGGAATCAGGGAATCTTTTGTATATGTGGGAAGTCCAAAGGGTGGGTCCCTCTGTAGGAATTAATTGCAGGAGATGTTTAGACTTGGCCATTTTGTTGTTGATTTAACAGTTTATTTGTCATATTAACGATCCCTGCACAGAGTGCCCTGAAGGATAAGCACAGTGTTGAAATGAATTGGTTGCAGGAGGTCACAAGGTGCARTTGGGTTCTGTGTACCCTGCCTGCTGTAGGGGAAGGCCAGCAGTTACCCTGCAGAGCTGAACTGGCTGTGAGTTCTGATGCTGATGGTAGCCATCCTGATCAGGTTCCCCTTGCAGCAGAACGGTGCTTGTTGTAGGAGCTGGGATGACCTGTTCTGGGTTCACGTTCCTGTAGGATCATGTTTCTGGAGACCAACTCAGACTGTCTGTTGGCTCTATGGTGCAGCACTTGGAGAGGCATGGGATGGAGGGAGGGGAACTATAGGCTGCGCTACCTGAAGCTTGTCTCCAGGTGCTGTTGTTCCCACTTGAGCATCTGTAGAATTTTTGTGGCAAGCTCAGAAAACCTAGTGCCTGCCTGGAGCAAGTGCATCTTGACTTCAGCACCACAGAAAGGATTTAGTACAAAACGTTTCTAGGTAGGTGGCATTAGCCAACAAACTAGCTGGTGAAGGTCAGAGGAGAGACAACATGGAGAGACCTATTTAGAGATATACAGATGATCAAAACACACTAAGCCTGCTGGGATGATTGCCTTGATAATATATTAGAAGCATCTTCCTCTGTCTAGAGCCTTARTCTGCCTCATCTCTCACTTTCTGTCTTATCTCTTGTGCTATCCTCTGTCTGAATACCTGCTCTTGGCACCTTGCTGCAAGTGAATTTTTGTCCAACTGTTACATTACTAGCCAACTTTTCTTCCCATCTGCTCCTCAAATTGCAAACTGTTCTAGAACATGACTGCAGCACTTACTGGATGCCAGATGAAGTGGCTGGAGTGGCTGTTCAGCACAGCCAGAAAGCTCCTAGGTGAATGGAGTTTGCTGGAGCTGAACCAGAAAAGGTAATTCTTCCCTGCTCTGTTAGAATATACTTTAGGTCCTCAAAGAGTGCATGGAGACATTGGCACATGATTAAGAATTTGATTATTTTAAAGCCTGTGTTTTTGTCCTTCACCAAAGGTACTAAAGAATGTAACCTTYGTGATAAAGTAACCTTGTTAATGAAGAGGTAGCCTTGGTATGAGAAATGAGCTGTTCTGAATCAGATATCAACTAAGTAAGGAGCAGCAGCTTGCCATGAGGCRCTGTAGTGGGGAATCTCCACGTCTCTCATAACTTGGAAAAAGTGGGTAAGCAAACTGCAGTGGGGCTCAGATTCTCAAAGACAAGGCCTCTCCTTTACCAAACAGGAGCAATGAAGTTCTTTTTGAGCAGTACAAGGTACACTACCCCAAAACATGGCCTTAGGTGTTGCAGGGGTTGTTGGCCTTTGGGGTGCACTAGCATACATCTCTGACCAGTTCTGTGGAAATGGCCGTGTGAACAGAACTTCAAAAGGCCACTGTGGAAACCTGTGCTCTGCTCTCATTTGGGAGCACAGATTTAGTCTTAGACTCTTTCATCCCGGGAAGATTCAGCTGCAGGCTTTGGGTGACCTTCTGCATAAAGAGGGAGAAAAAAATGGAGTGAAGACAGAGGCATATGTTGAGAAATGTCTCAGAGTGTAGGACATTTATTGTTCTTAGGTGGTCACAGTAATGAGCCTTTTGTTACCTCTCTGCCTGAGCTCTTTATGTAGTAGAACAAATGGATATACGGTCCCTGGGTTTGAGGCATTGATGAGTTGCTAATTAGAAGGGGTTGGGAAGAGTRTATCTTGTGGATGGGCATGTTCCATTATTATCTGCTACTGAGCTTTCTGGGAGCTGGTACTGGTTTGCAGCTGAAGGCAAGAGGTATTGGGCTGTAGTACCTCCTCCATGTATGTGGTATACCTTGCAGTTGTCTATGGCTTGCACAGGTCCTCAATAGTGGAACAAGGCAAGACACATTTGCCATGCTCATATCTTTGCCTGCAAGTGGCCATTGTGGCCTTGCTTCACAGTAAGGAAGGTATGTATCTTAGGATAGCGTGAAATTTTTGTCTTCGCCAGCTGGGCATTGGCTCATGTCCTCTGGCAGGAGGCCACGTTTCTAGTCTCGCTAATGGCTCTGGATGCTATTTTTCGTATAAATGTATAATCCTGTTTTGAAATGTATTAAGTAGTTTGTATCAACAAGTATCCTGAAGCCCAGAGCCACAGGCCAAGGCTTATAGTTTTTCAAAGGATTTCTTTTATCAGTTTTAAATCTGTTTTCTTGCCGCTTCCCATCAGAGATGGTCTGTGTTTTAGCTCTTGAACTAGAACCAAGATCAACAATTTCTGAAACCAACTGTCTTGAGAAGATCATTGAAGATTGTGTTTGTTTTCTTTACTATAACTCTGATGCAGTTATCTGCCCCCTCTCTCCTCCGAAATTGGATCATTTCATAATGCTGAACATAGTATTTACTTAGCCAGCAGTAAAGGTCCCTCTAATGTTTTCATATTGGATGCTGCAAGGTCATTTGCATTGACTGAGATGTCTGAACTTTCCCCATTGAAGGGTTATATTTGCAACTTGCCCTGAGCTTGGGAAGCCTTGCCCAACAACCATGAGGTAAATCAGCTTGCATTTGCTCTCATGTAACTGCACAAAGCATGATGATAAACATGGTGCACCGCAGCACACAGTACTGAATTGGCATCTGATTGTTTGCTGTCCAAATTCAGTTGGAGCATGTATGCTTTGAATGGTTTTACTAATCCACAGTGKTTTTTTTGTGGTTGTGCTCTGTCTTCTTGGGAGTGGTGAATAAGACARTTGAGGAACTTTTTCTAATATCTCACTAGCCTTGTTTAGTTGCCCCCCGCAAAAGCTCACAAGCCAGGGATGGCAACACTAATGGACTCCAGCAGGAAAGGAGAAAGGAGATCAGGGAGGGGAGAATGCCAGAGCATGATGCTGATATCCTTGGGCATCTTTGTGGACCTTCCTTGGTAGTTCACAAGATGCAGAGAGGTAGGCCTGAAAACAACTGCAGAGAGGTATTAATCCACATATACATGCCCATAAAGAAGCAGAAGAGGAAAAGTAAAAGTAATAAGTGTTAAGTGCAGTAAAAGTAATAAGTGTTAAGTTGAGGCAAATCTGTGTTTGGTTGTAAGAGTAAAACATTATGAAACCCTTTCATAAGTGATTCTGGGATCTTTTGGAAAGGTTTGGTGTTCTGGGATTTTCCAAATGAGAAAGACCCGGAGAGCTAAGTATCCTTGCTCTGAGAGTGTGCAGTGTAAGCAAGGAGGCCTGATGGGCCCCAACCCATCTAGCAGAGGACTGTGCTTACAGATGCAGCCTTGTGGCTGATGTACTACTTCATACTGTCCTCATGAAGGTTGTTTACCAGAAAAGAGTTAAAAATAGCTCCGTTTTGCACCCATCTGGGGAGATTTAACCTCCATGTGATCGTGTACTCTGGCTGCGCTCACAGGAATCAAGTGTTTTGTGTTAGCTACCAACTGCATGTATCCAGGCAGCAGCAAACCTGCAGCACGTTCAGTATTTGGGGCCACAAAACAGCGCTTGCAGGGTGCTTTTTGAGCACGATGCTTTGGGGGAAGGAAAATGTTAGCATCWAAATGAAAGGGACCACCAGCCAGTGACCAGCACAGGAGGTGGTGATTATACAGGGCACTGCTACTGTGGGAGGAGGTCCTGGGGCAGAGTCCCCCGGGCCTATTTGTACACGTCTTCAGTCTTGAATTCAATCTTTTTATGCTCTTTTCATGAGCAGGGATCAAAGAGGCAAGCTGCAGCTTTGCTAAGATACCAAAGACTGAACACAGTCATGTTGCTGAACTGCCCCTGCCCCTTCTCCAGGGGACCCCGGGAGSATTAGAAGCAGGAGGAGCAGCAGCTTGTCCCTGCCTAGGGAACAAAAAACACTTTGTACCTGCTGAATAACCTCTACTCCACTCCCCGCTCCGTGAGCTGCTGCTCCCAGAAGTGAGCAAGCAGGAGGCCAGGCCTTTCCGAAAGAATGTGAGGGCTCTAGGCAGGGTAGAGGATGATTTGCATTTAGGACAAAAAAAAAAAAAAAAAAACATGATCACGAAGTGCCGGCTGGAAGCGTAGCCCTTCTGTTGTTCCTAGTCTGTGCGTTGAGGCGCGTCTCCCCGGCTGCTGGCGGAGTAGACGCCTGGCCCAGTGAACTGCACTTCTCAGAAAGCACAAGCTCTTCGGCAAAACTGAAGAGAACTGGGCAGTGGAGTGGAGCTCTCAGTGACGAAGGCYGTTTCCCCATCCTAGCCTGAGCAAGCTTTCTTACTAAAACTGTCTGTGACTTTCTGCACGCACCGCAAGCGGTGGTTGTTTCGCGCTTAGGTTCGCTGCCTGCGTTTCTCTTGCTTGCTGGCTTTGCTCGCCTGGTTCGTTGTGATGCTCTTAAATAGTACGGGCATGGGATGGGGAGGACTGTGCTTCCTTYGCCGTGTCGAGTGAGCAGTACTGTCCAGAAAAGCGTTGGTTTAGTCTTCCTCTCTGCCACAGCGGCCAATAGAGACGCACGGGGATGAGTGTAAAGAACGAGGCAAAYAGAGTTTCTCAGGATACTCTTCCGGCTTTCAGTGATTTATGGCCAAGAAATATCCTACTGTGTCAGTATCGAAAAGTTCTTCATGGCGTTTCTTCTGTGATTTTGTCCAGTTGTTTGTTTGAGTGCAGACTTTCAGTAATCGCGGTGTCCTTCGGCGAGGCATTCCGCACCTTAACTGTACGCTCTRTGGAGACTCTCCATGGTTACTTTGAGCCCACTGCTTTGCTACTTAATTTGTTATGAATGCTTATCCCGGAGTTTTCCCTGTTGGCGTTTCCAGGTGTTTCGCAAAAYAGGCCTTATCCAACAGGGACAGGATATGGTGGTGTCCTCGTTTTGCRGATGGGTTCTAAGACACACGGCCACACATCCATTATCTTTTTTGTCTCGTTGGTAATGTGTAGGGCTTGGTTTGTGAGAGGACGCAATGTTATTACAGTACCTAGATGTTTAAGCCAGTGCTGGATGCTCAACAGTCCTCCAAATCCGTCCTAATCAAGTTTGACCCTAGACAAAAAGAAATGCGAGGCCAGTGACTGCGTGTGCTCAGTATGCTTTATTGGACCTGCCTGCCACACACTAGCACAGGCAAGGGGAAAATTCATACTTCTCTAGGGCAGCACATTTGAAACCATCCTTTAGGTGTCCATCTAGTGCTTCTCAGGGTTGAATTGGTTGAGACCTTGGTGGGGAGTAAGGTGGGGCTGCCTGGTTGTATGCCATGACATGATTCAGTAWGCACCCTGCATGGGGTGGCACTAAAGGTGGGAGGTTTGATCCCCCCATTCCTCATTCRAAGTCCATAAACAAAGCCCTGCAAACTACCAGTGGACAACAAAGATAACGGATTCTTTGCATGGTGAYGTCTGCATGCCTTAGATCCCCTCTGTGCCCTCAGGACAGTGCCATATCCTATTCCTGTTGGATAAGCCGTGTTCTGTGAAACATGTGGAAACTGATGATGAAAACAGTAAACGAGGTGGGGTGTTACACGGGACCCCTCTTTGCCACGTCACCTTGAGCTACCTGGAGCAGGTTGATCTTCCTCAATGAATGAGGATGGCAGGTCCGTTGGAATAATAGTATCTGTAGCACTGAGATTTCAAGTGATGAAGATAACTGTACCAATATTATGGATGGATTTTACATACATGCAGCAGTGTCAGCCTGCATCTTCTGAGCTTTTTGCCTGCTGAATATGATTCAACATTAAGGAACTTGTGGATAGGTTATTTTTACCAGTTCTTTCCATCATAGGTAGGTTATTTTTTGCCAGTTCTGTCCATCTTTACAGCATGTAAGCTTTGCTATATCGAGAAAAAATATTTTTTGCAGGAGGATTGCTAAAAGATACCCATAATAGTGAATGTTGGATTGGCAACAATTATCAGGACTTCTATTTTTAAAATAAATGAATTAAAAAAATAAACAAGCTCATGAAAACTAGAAATGGAAAAAAATAATTGCTTTAAGATACGAAACAAAGCTCCCGAAGTAAACTGGCACCCAGTGCTGAACATTCCCTTTTGTTTATGCTCTAGGGCTTTATCTAGGTTTAGATAATGGAAGCAGTTGGACTTCCACAGCTTCCTTTAGGAAAATTCCTCTTTCAAAAATGTTTCCATAACAGGAAGTGCTCAGATTTTCAGTTAGTTCCCTCAGTTTTGTTTTGTCCCAGTATTCCCRGTGCCATCAGCTCAGATTGCATCTACCTAGCTCTCAGGTCTTAAACCTTGTGATTTGAGACTCCAGCAGCTCCTTTTGCAGTGTATATATTTGGTTCTTGCCATCCTTTCTCCTCCAGTAAAACCTTTCTGGCCTTCCCTCATTTTAGTTGGAAACTGCATCTTCAGGTTTATAGCTTAATTTGTTTTCCTACTTTCAAGTAAAATGGGAAGCAGTGCAGCTGTGCAGCAGAACCATGAGTAATTTCTCCAGCTGATTCACACTTAATTGCTTGTTAGGTCTGTTCCTGAATTTCTGTTAGGAGAAAGACTGCGTTATAGAAATGTGCTGGTGATGTCCATGCTGGAGTTGCTGTTATCCTCATGCTGAAGTAGGGACAAATGCAACCACTTCTGATTATTCGGTCCTGTGTTTGGCTGAGGATGTCTGGCAGAAAGATTACAGCAGCAATAAACACCTTCTTTGATGTGGCTTCCAGAGACCACTCCATATCCTAGAAGGCTGAAGAGGAGAGCAATTGTGTTTTCCAAGAATGGAAAGGTCATTTGAAGCTCAACTACAATGTCCCCTCTCGATTCAGTCTAAGTTTGGATACTTAAGTAAGTGGAAGTTCCTTTTAAACACTGAGATACCACCATCGGCAGGGAGGCAGGAACCTTGGTGCAGTCTGACAGCTGCAGGCAATCTGCAGCTAAGCTAGCATCCTTCTTACTGTTTGTCCAGTTTTCTGCAAGATCAGAAGCCACAGTTTATCCCTGGCAGTCAATATTCCTCGCTGCCGTTAGCATCGCCTTTTAATTTGAATGTTCTCCCTAAGCTGGCTCCTTTCCATACAGGCCAAACTGCCTGATTGTGCTCTTAGGGGTTTTCAGCTTGAACTAACTGGATCAACTGAGGCTGCAGCCTGGTGGCTGCTTTACTCAAGCCATTAACTCTTCTTTGTTGCCAAGGTCCTCCAGGGTCTTCTCACATTTCCCTTTGTTTGCCTAGAGACAATTTCTTGTACTACTCACTAGGAAAGCGTACTTACCCAAGGTCCTGGGATGTGCCCCCCAAAGCCTTCAGGCCTAGGAAGAGCAAGAGCAATCTGCGAGCAACTGGTCACCTCTGATCACATCCTCATGTTAAGTGGTGGAAGTGTTCAACCTTGAGTATTGATCCAAATGAGTGAATYCAGCCATAATGATGAGTTAGCTGAGAGCTCTGATGGAGTCTGTCACCCTAACGTGAGCCTTTTTACCCTGTTCTGTGCACTGCCGTAAAAATGGGGAAAAGGTGCAAGTACTCTGGCCTGAAAGACTTTTCTTTGAGTCAAGGTAGAAGATTTGCCTTTAATCAGGTTGGGAATGGGGGGGCACCGTCTCTGGGAGACAAACCTAGACTCATTATAAGAAATATATAGAGAGGTTTATCCATGTGGATTTGTATGGGCTGGTTCAAACTGACATAACATTAGACAGGCCAACCTTTGGGCCTGAATTGTGTTTGAGCAATTACATATATTATATATACTGTGACCTGAAAATACCTTGAAAAGGAAGATCCTGTTTCCATCTGCATGGTAGACTTAAGGAGAGGGACTAGGGCTTGGATATGGAGTGGCTTTGCAGGCCAGTCTCGTGCACTGGTGATGGAAGTGTTGCCAGCCTTTRGTGACATTTCTGTACATCGCTGTGCTTTCTCAAGAAATAGAAGACTCTCTAGGGTACTGAAGCTGCTGCTAATTTCAGGCTTAGCCAAGTGCCAAAACTCCAGCTATTTCCAACTATCTAATAAAAAACGGTCAGAAAACCCAGCCTGCAAAGGGAAATTCTTTCCTTCTCTTTCAGCTTCAGGAAGAGCAGTGCAGTAAATTACCCTGTGACAGAGCTGGCCCTACAACGCAGCAACACAGTGCCCCTTGTGCCTGTGGCAGCTTCAGCCTTTCGCAGGTAGTTTTAAAAATGCTTACCCTCTTCTAAGATGCTGCAGATTCCACTATCTTCAAACACAAACCTATGTGGAGCAGTGGGAGTGAAGATTCCTTTGGGAGTTTCACATTTCTTGTGCCTTAAAGTGCACTATCCTGAAGGTACAGCAGTCAGAGAGCTGCAAGCTGCCTCCTTTGCAGGCCAGCACAAACATATTGTCAGGCAACTGCTTTGTTTGCCTCCTCAGAACCTAAAGTTTGCGGTAGGAAACATCTCTACGTTATTTCCCAGTAGTTGTTTTGCAGCTTCTCAGCTAATGCAGGAACCAATGCATCCGCCTGTCATTCACGGAGGAAGAACAGTCAACTGCAAACCTTGCCAGCTGGAGCTGTTTACCTGTCACCAAGAAATTAATAGCTGAGGCTGATAAATGAGTGAAGTTGTGAAAAGGCTGGTCCTTGTGTTGGATGTGATGGTTAGGGCCTGAGACCAGTAGGGGCCAGCTGGGAAAATGCTATTGCTTGCTCATTTGCAGAAGGCATGTACAGCCTGGCGAGTTGAGGGAGGACAGTTTTTCTTGATCAGGCTTCAAAATTGGCTTGTACATCTCTTCATTGCAGCTGGCAAAGAAAGATCCCTTTCTATCCCTTAAGCTCAGAGGATGTGAGGTTCAGTGCGTCTTTCCTTCCCAACTCCTGTCTTAGCAACTTTGGTCTTCACCTCTGTGGTATTCCTGCCTTTGGATATATTGATCTATGCCTAATAGTGTCTTCATGCCAAAGGAAACAAGTGTAGGGGTAGTGGAGGGCAAGAAATGATCATTTTGGCCTTTTCACCTATGATGTGATGAAGTTCGTTCGTGTTATGCTTGCYTCCTCTCCTGCTCTGCCTTTTATGTTTCCTGGTACCAGGCAGTGATGAGAGTGTAGAAAGTGTCCCAGCCTGCCCTTACCCCCTTCCCAGTCTCATCAACCCTGCCATGGAAATCTCCAGTGTTTGATGGAACTCATGGGAGGTGCCCCATATCAGGGCTTCTTTATGGTTTGACTTATTTGGCATATTGCTCAGTCTTCTGGTGAGGGGGTTGCACAGGTCCTGCTATACATCAGAGCAGGAGTTCAAGATCTACTAGCCTCTCACTGCTGAGTGAGCGTGCAAGACCTGTGCTGGGGCCAGTGTGGGAGAGCTTATGTTGATGCTATTTGTGCTGTGATTCTCCATCAGAAAAGGTGTTCCTCCAGGACTGGGGACTTCTCGCTTTCCAGGAGCACTGAAACAAGAAAGCAGCATGGTCTGGTTTCTGATGAAAGCTGGAAGTACGTACTGGTGCTAATCTCTCCTGGAAGCATGCTGCTGAACCYTGGCTTTTGGGACACAGCATGGTCAAAAATGTTGATGTGCAACAGCACACACACATAGGTCCTTAGCAGAGGGAGATTCCCCTGTAATAAGGCACCCACAAGAAGCACGGAGGCAGATGTACAGGTCTGGTGATCAGGTTATTCTGACAGAGAGCACAGTGTGAGGGAGCTCCCTATGCAGATGCTGATGGGAAGAAGAGCTCAGGTCTGGCTTCTTGAGACCTCTATGCTGTTCAAGGGCAGAATAATGCAGCCACAGCCTGGATTGTTCTGTCAGTGTTTTCCTGCCCCTTCACAATGAAGAGCTGCATATGAGCATGGCAGCATGTGACCCACACRCTTGATTTCCACAGGAGAAGTTTGGAGGTTTGATTTGGATCTTTTAACTCTGCGATGCCGTGGGAATGCCTGTCCAGGTGTTCAGTGGGTTGCTGTTTGGAGCAGATGAACTCCATCCAGCAACTCGATGCCCAAGATATGAGTGTCCTCCCCTTTCCCTCAAGGGTTTCTGCACATTACGCAGTGTGGCCAGGACCCTCGTTCTGCCAGGCTGCATTTCAGCATGGCTGCTGCATTTCAGCTTGGATGTGGGGCATGGCTGTGCRCTCTCTGTTTGACCTCATTTGAAGTGTGGAGAGAGGTGCTTCAGCACTTAGCTCACACGCGCGTAAGACTGCACAGCCACTACTGCTCCACAGGAAAGCCCSTGTGCCTTGAATGAGGATCAGACTGATTCTGAATCTCAAAGCCATCCCTGCTCTTCCCAGGCCAAAGAAGGTTGCCCAGCTCTGTTGTGAATAAGCACCTTTTATGATAGGGTGCGTTGGAGAAGTGCCTCTAACCTGAATGGCGTATAGGTGCCCTATTCTAAAAGGTTTGCGTTCAATCGTTGTTTAAAAAGCCACAACATAWGCCAGGAAAGCCAAGTGAAAACAAAGCAATACTTTATCCCACTCTGCATCTGCAAGATGGCTATTGACTTGTGGAGGGCTGGGACGAAGTTGGGATGAAGCTCCCATTCTCTGTTTTTGCCCGAGAAGGACGTTCTAAGGAACTGGGCAGGTTTGCTGATGGAGGGGGTGGAAGTAGGTGGCCAGTATAGTAGTTGTTCTCTGCCAGATGCTTCATGTACAGATGTGAACGCACACTGCCATCTTTCTGAGCCCGCAGGGAAGTAACTTCCAGGTCTTCTGTGCCTTCACTTCTTGCAAGGAGACTTGAGCTTGTTGTTAAAGTTAAATCACTCTTTACAAGTTGCCTAAGGGATGAGCCAGCTTGGGAATTGAGAGCTAAAATAATGTAGGAACTTTTGCACTCTTGTTTCTCCTTACRGCTCTGCATTACCACAAAGCTATCTGGGAGACAGTTCTTTGCTGATCACAGTTGTCACAGAATTAGATAAAAGGCAGTAAGATGGGTGATGGGAACTGCATGTTTTTGAGGACAGATTTTGGAGGAATGCTTGACATCATCCTTGGGAGCCCTAGCCCATCTTGTTCTGCCATTTACTGAATTTAATATGTACTTTATCTTTTTCTAGCAGATTGGTCTTGCCTCAGACATGATAGAGGGGAGTCAGGAGCTAGGCAGTGCTTTGCCATTGCCTTATTGCAGTGCCTGGACAAGGCACTTTCCAATGTGATATTCCCATCAGCTTTTTTGTCTGTATTAAGTGCATAGTTTAGACCTTATAGACCTTAGGTCTCTGAGGGAAGACTGTGTCTTACCATGTATTTGTTTAACTCCTAGCAAGTGTGGCACTCACTCTGATGGAAGTCCTTCTCTTACCTTTAGTTGCTGCTTGGCTCACTGTATTCAGAACAGACTTTCTTTTCCCCCCTTAGAAGATACTAGCTGAAGATAATGTATTCCTCACCTTACACTTATTGCAAGTTTTATGCTAGTGCTTTGAGGGGCTGCCTGTTTCTTGCTGTTTTGCAATTGAGAATGAAAGGTTATTGTCTTGCATGAACTTTGCAGAGCCTCCAGAGAAAAACTTCCAGAGTAGCTACAGCTGACAGGTTTTGCATGTTTTGGGAGTCCTTCTGAGCTGTACATTTTTTGCCCTCTGTAATCTTTCCCTGAAATAATCCAGGTTGCCTGCATTGTGCTGTAGGGATAAGTTAGCATATATATGGTACACCGGTTAAAGCAGATTTGAAAAAAAAAAAAAAAAATCCTGATGGTGGGAAATTGGCTGGGAGTCTAATGGGCATGTCAGATGAAATACTTAGACGGCTATGAGATAACCTGAAGGGAAACRGTATGTACTTTCTGTGTGTGCATGTATATATACGTGTATGTTTTTACGCTCGCAGAGCTGATGTCCATTTGTCAGATTCCCAGGTTTATTTTGCTGCTTCTGGCAAGGAACTGCTAATGATTTAATAGCTTGTCAACACCTATGTGCAGAAACAAAGGTTGGTACTTCCTGATTTCGTATTTTCTTTGCTTTAAATAGGAATTCCTATTCTGATTAACRTGAAACCTGGAAATTGAGCTGTCAGACTGGGCAGCTTTTTGCGGTCGGCACAAAGTTCCTGAATGTGATCAGCTTGAATGCAATCCAGGCACCGCTTTCCTGCTATACAAACCCTGAGCTCTTCTGGCCTTTCAGAGGAAGCTGCTTCAAGTTCATGGCCTGGGACAGAACACTGCTGAAGCACATTGCCATSAAGTAGCTAGGTTGTTTTGCTCTCGATGTATTTCTTTTTCCCAATCAGCCAGGTTTAGCATGTCCTTTCAGTGATGAGAGGCCAAATTCCATACAGTTATATTCAGCACTTTGCTACTTTCGCAGCATTGGGAAGTTTGAGGATTTTTTCTGAACAAGTCCAGGTCCTGAAAATAAGTCGCTATGAGAGAAAGGCAATATTCAGGGATGGGAAACTTGGAGGGGTTTGGGATGGTTCCTTTTTAATTCATGATTTTGTGGAGAAAGGCTTGGAAACAAAACTACTGTGGTCTTGAGTTCCGGAAAGCATTTGACTGAGCAGTAGTATGATAGTGTTTAAATACTCTTCCAGTATCTGGAAGGACCAACACAGAATTTCTTTGAAYGTCCAGTGCTGACAGTGTAGTGGGTTGTATTCCAGTTGTAGCATCCTCCAACTGGTACCACTGATCCATTGGTACTGAAATCAAGGAGAGAATTTAGACTTTTATGTGATATCTGTATTTTTTTTTTATTTGCTGTTGGCGTAGTTGTCAGATCTGGCAATATTCACAAGAAAGTACCCCTCCCCTTTAAAAACATTATTACTTCTGCCCTTCTTAAAATTTCTTCTCTTTGCCTTTTATTTTCTGTTTCTCACTCTTTTCCTGGCCTCTACGCCTACTTGTTTCTTTCTTCAACACTTTTTTCCGTGCAGTCCCTCCACATTCCCATCTCTTGAACCGTTGCTCCCACCCTCTTTCGGACCATCAAAACAATCAGCAGTCATGCAACCACACTGGGCATTGCTTCTTTCTCCGGGACACCCTGCTGATGGGAGGGAAGACATTTCCAGTCCCAGGTATGCCTCCCACTAGTTTAAACTTCAGGTCCATCTGGTCTGTTCAGGGCTTTCGAATTGCACATCAGACACTTCTGCTCCTCTGGTCTGCTCTTTCAGAATGTGTAAGTTTTAAAAGGGAGAGGTTGTGAGTTTCCAGGTGAGCTGCTGATTCTGGCAGGAATTTTTAGCTTTCCTTTTCAGTCTTGGCTTTCATTGCTGTTTTTTCGTCTCTGAAAATCAACATTTTTTTCAGCACTGAGAATAATATATTTTCCCCTGTGATAACTAAATGGTTGAGTAAGAAGGACAGACACCTGGTTTTGTCACTGGAGAAGTGTGGGCTTTTCTACTTGTTACATCCTCCTTGTTCTGCCAAATGAAGAATTAAAACGAGTCTTTTTCTGGAGCACTGAAAACCTCCTCTTGAATCCCTTCCAGGACGCAAGGGAGTGGATCCAAGGTGCTTGTACCTCTTTTGCAATAGCTTCAGAAGTACTAAGGCCTAAGCCTCGCTCCTTGAAATGAATGAAAGTTACTAGTTTGGTTTGGAGGATTTTCTACTCTGAGTCCCTATGGCTGATCAAAACAAGTGAAATCCCAGGTGCTGCTTTTGCTTTTCTCCACTGATGCGTGGCCAAGAGGATTACTTTTGTTGGTGCTCTCTCAGGGACAAGCAGCACCTCCCCTACAACTATCAGAGGTGGTCTTGTCCTCAGATACCCGCTTGTCCCGTGGGCAGAACTTCTTGCCACCAGGGCATGGGAGCAGAAGTGGGCAGGGGCTCCTGCGTTTGTGTCTGTGCCCTGCAGGCTTGTGTCTCGACCTGATTTTCAGCGCACTTGAGCTTGTGCTTGGTCTGTGACCTAGATGATTGGACATGCATTTTCTCCTGCCATGTGGAGAGTAGTCTCAGGCAGAGAGGCAGGAACATGTTAAACAGCTGCACCTGTTTGCTTCAGAGCATGTGCGTCAAACTCCTGGGATAAGTCATTTCAAGATTGCCCAAATTTGCCCTGCTGACCTGCTTTGTGGTGAATGGGGTAAAACCCAGCCAGCTTCTCATGCTCTTCTGCATTACTGTCCCCTTCAACCCATGCTGGGTAGCTCAGCACATGTAGCTGTTCTTCAAGATATTAGTTATTTGRTACCAAAATCTTCTCAACTGCAACAAACCACATCAGTGTAAAAGCTACGTAGCCCCAGGTACTTTTGCCCTTTAATATAGATCTTGGAAGCCAGTTACCTGAAGCTGTAGTTTTGTTCTATTTAACTTGATGCCACTGAAATCACAGGGAGATGCTAAATGATGCCTTCATCAGAATTAACTATGCCTCAGGTTTGAAGTAAACCAAAAACACAGGCTGCTGTGCCACTGCCTGTGTAACCAGCAACTTGTGCAGCTGAGACCAGTTACTGTTAAATCTAAAGCTTCTGCATTTTTAGCATGTTGTTTCACAAAAGCTGCAGTCAAGATTTTATATGTATTTCCTTTTCTCTTTCAAATAAGACAACTTATGTGGTTTGTAGAGTCTGTGAGCTTTGCCAGCAGAGCCTGTATGCGTTTGGAGTAGCTGTTGCCCGCACACACTACATGAGCAAACTGAAACCAGACTAGTGCTCTAGCTCTCAGTGAGGACTTCCCCAAAAACATAATTACTTCTGCTGTAGCCATTTTCAGTCTTTTTAAGCTGAAAAAATGTTCCGCGTTCTCTGATATCAATATTTCAGCATATATTTTTTCATTTCCCCAAATGATTTATCGACAGAGATGAAGGAAGAAAAATGCGTGACTGTTTTAAGAAAACTGTGGAAACAGTCTACTTGAAAAATATGTCAGTCCCTGGACTGCCTGTGGAGCAGCGTGGAAAAAGGAAAGTTAGTCYGCTAATTAGCTAAGTGTTCGTTCCCATGCAGTATGATACAGCCAGGTAAGCCTCCCATTCAGACTAGCCCTGGGTCCAACTCTGATTTGAATAGTCCCTGTAATTCTTTAATCAGCTAAGAGCAATCAGAATGTAATGCAGCTTCCTGCTGCCTTGCACAGGTCTGAGAGACAGACAGAATCTCATTCTGATAGTGCTGAAAACACAGATGAAATTAATGACTCACTAAAAAGGAAATATTGCACTTTTTTTAATCAGCTGGCTGGGTTTACGTGACCAAGCATTGTGCAAATGAACCTGTGTATCTGTCAAAAATCTGCCTTTTACTCCTTTTTTCAACAGGGTATTGGGTTATCCCACAGAAAAGTCTGGCAGTCATAGGGGCAGGCAGCAAGTTTCCTGCCCTGACTTGGCTGCCTTGCCCACTCTGCACAAARAGCTGATCTACTTCCAGAGCACCTCCTTAGCACTGATTCATGGCCTTGTAAAGCCAGCATGATTTCAGCTTCAAAATACTGGGTTGTAACCTGTARCATTCAGGAGCCATTTTCATTTTCCTTGGCGGTACTGACGTAGAATGAGAGCCACTTGGAGAGGCTTTTACCTCTGCCAGTGCAGATGTCAGTCTTGTGTTGCCAGATCTGCCACCTTCCAGGTGACCTTTAAAGAAAACCCCAACCCTGTGCATCACTGAATCACCTTGGGGGACTACAATGCCTTGAGTTTTCCTTTCTTTGATAAATTAAATCTAGACTAGCTCTCCAAGGGATGGAATTATGGAGTGGAATATAGAGGATACCCCTTTCCATCTAAGTGTGAGGCAACATGTCTGAGTGCAACTTTACAGCTGAATTCTTAACCCTGGCACATCTGCTTCTTTGCTCAGTGCTGCATGCTTGTGAAATAAGACTTCTAGTAATAATTTATAGTATTCTACATGATCATGCAAAGGTGCTGTAGATCTTCTCATCCAGACTTAGCTGCACAATTCCAGCAGTCAGTTGGGAGAGGTACGTTATTAATGTTGAAGTGCCCTGATTTTACATCTTTCAGGTGCTGGAAGATACACCAGCAGAGCATTTGGACTATGCAAGTTGGAGTGGGGAACTAAAAGGAAGGATAGGCAGCATTTCAATTTTGTTCATAAAAAGATCAGATCTGCAGGTAACCATGTGTTTATTAGGTGTCAGTGGCTTTCCCAGGTAAGGCAGGGGAACAGACACGATATTGCTCATGGCTTCAGCATTGAGCTCTGCTTCCCAGGAACTCAAATCATTAGTAGTTGCTGACTGCAAGTAGGCAGAGGTACTGCAGAAGCACGTCTGACGTAGTTGAACTACATGCGCCCCTCAGAAGGAGAAAATATGTTTTCCGTTTTTACAAACAGGTACCCATGGGGAGCCATCCTGCAGCCTCGCCAGCCAGAGATCTCTCTTTTGACTCTCCTCTTTCTGCAGTTTTTCACAGAGTATGGTCCTGATTAYGTGTTGGAGATCACACCAAGCTGCAGACCAGATCGCAATGAGCCACAGAGAATTCAAGAAATCCTCAATTCCRTCAAAGGTGAGTTGTCCACCCTAAGCTAGCTCTACTGGTTCAAGGGGAGGCCGATGACTTCCTGGTCCTTTCARAAAGCACTTAAGAGAAGCTCATTGGAGTCTTTCTTGCTGACTGGAAAGCTGAACCCTGTTTGCTTGAACGCTCATACAGTGTCATCTGTCTCCTGCTTAACTTGGGATTCTGAGTGCTGTGGGTCTCTCTTAGCAAAAGGTGCCATTGCCTTTCCTCTATTAGGGYAGTCCATGGGCAGGGAAGGAACATGAGGCCTGCTTATTAACTTCTCAGTGTTTAATAAAAATGTCAGTGGACACAAGTGTGATTACTAAAGTCAGAAGGATATGTACCTCTTTGTAGCAAGGTAGGTTAAGTAAGTGCATCTGTGAATGCACGCTACAAGTGTCTGTCAATCTTCATTTCTAACAGAAACAAAACATCTGATTTCGGGAAAAAGCAGGGGATAGATTTACTTATCCTTTTCCTGGTATCTTTATCCAGTTTCTAGGATTCGGTGGTTTTGGGGCTTCTTAAGCCAAGGATAGGTGTCAGGTGCGTGTTGGAGATCCAACAAGGAACCTGACCTCCATTAATTCCTCTATTCATCTTCCAGACTCATTTATACTTTGGGTGCTAACATATAGTGTAGAAGCAAGTGTTGTGGCTGGAGTGTACAGAAGTACTTTCTTTTGTGTAAACCTTGGTGCTGGGTAATTTCACTGGATGTCGTCTTGTTCTTATATAGTGAGAAACAGGAAGTAACTAGTTCCTGTTCACTTTCCCAATGTCAATCTGTGATTTCTTAGACCCATYCCGCACTTCCACCACCATCTCTTTTCCAAGCTGAAGGATCTCGGTTTGTTCCATCTCTATAAGCAGCCCATCTTCATCTTGGACTAACTGGGCCCAGCAGCAGTTATTTAAACCCACAGAGCTTGCTGCAGTTCCTAAAGATGCAGGACTACTCTGTGATCCTAACTGAAACAGTTTGGGCCATATCTGTTCCTTTCTTTGCCCAGGGGCATAAGAAAATGTTGCTGTTGATTTCAAAGGCTGTTCAAGTTCTGAAGGGATATTGCTGTTCAGAGGTAGTGTAGAAATTAGAAAGATGTCCTATCTCCTTGTAGGAGAAAAAATGGGAGTTTCTATTTCATTATTTTTTAAGTGCAAAAGTGCCTAGTTTATAATAGCTTTACACAAAGTACCATGAACCTTCTCAGGCCTAGCTGGAAATGTGTAAGTGCCATGTGTCACACGGTCAACGRGACTTTTGCATCCACTGACTTTGAGAAAGGAGACAAAGAACAAAGGTGGTAAAAGTCAATTGAAGTTGATTAGATTTTTACAGGGGACCTATTTTCATCGTCTCAGGCATAGTTTGCAAGAGGTGGTGGAACAGGCTGGAACAATGGCAGTATCCGGTGAACACACATTTGTACAGAGCACTGGGGACACATCTGCACTGTGCCTCAAGAAAAGGCTTCAGGGCCTACTGTCTTAGGAGCGCTGAGAGCATTTCATGAGAAAGAGGCCTCYGAAAAGTCAGCTCAGCAGATCACTGTCCTGGGGACAGCTGCTGCTCTAGAAATCCATTGTGTTGGGGAAGAAGAGGAACTAAGAGGCTCACTGTGACGCCAGCTTGAGGAGCAGATGATCATCCCCTCTATCCTGTCACTACACAGCCCTCAAGGTTAGGAATGCCTTGGAGTTCTGAGATCTCCCGATCTGTGGCTTGTGGTCAGTGCTTTGGTATTAAAACTCCTCGGGGACAGCCCTGAGGAAAGAAGAGGACTTGGAGCTACTTTGGCAGTTCTGTTCATCTCCTCTGCCAGCACCAGCTCATGAAGCCTGTTGAGGAAGGCAGGAGGTTACAGAAAAGATGGCAGGTAAGAAGAAAAAAATATCTGAAAGCCCTCACTCTGCCTGGCCACATCTGGGCGGCTCTTGAGAAAGCARCGGGCAGTGAGTGGACTCAGATCAAATGGACTGTTCTGGCAGGCCTAGACTGTCCTGTATGCCATGCTTTGTACTTTACAGGATGAGTCCTTGGGAATGGACCAGTTTAATAGGAGCCACATGCCCAAACTCTTTTAAGACCTGGGCTCACAGACAGCCTAAATTAAAGCCAGTTTTTATTGAAATCTTCCCAGCATAGGGACTGCTGCCCACAGTGTCTGGTAGTGACTTGGGTTATGTTTCTGTTGGCTTGTCAGGAAGATTTTTTTTTTTTAAAGTAAAATGAGGTTTGTAAATAAATGGCATCACTGTAAATAAACAACTGTGATGCAAGATGAATTATTTGCTGAGTATGATTGCATGTATCATCAGACTCAAACATACATGCCCGCACAGGGAATTCCTATAGAGTGGGGCAGCTAGTCACATCCAAACAGAAAAAGCCATGTGTGTGCACTTAGAGCAAGTTTCAGCCTGTTTGTAGGGCAACTACTGTGCCAATTACCCTGCAAGGAAGAGAGAAATCTCTTAGTGCACTGCCTGGAGCTGGGAGTTAAAGTTTAGGTGCAGAAGGACCTTGAGGCTGCACAGTGCCGAATGAAAAGCAGATGCTTTGAGGGGAAGTGTTCCAGCTGCTTATTGTGCATGTTTTTCATTCCTTCTAGTACCACAGTTGTCTGAGTTGAGGAGAGAAGAGAGTTCAGCATATTTAGCTCCTCTGCTGCACCCTGTCTAGCTTTCTGAGAGAACCTCTTCTCTGTTCCCCAGTCTAGTTTTGCCTTCCAGATGCACTTCCCAGTTGCAGACAATAATGTTACCACGGCTTGGTGGTATTCATTTGTCAACTAAGCTGCAGTAACCACGTGTGTGTTCCTCACCTTTTGCAAGCCTGACATAGAACRCTTTACCTTCCTCTACCTCCTTGGTTTAAATCATCGCTTGTTTTCATCAGAAAGTCCAAATTCTGCATGTTAATGCCATAAGCTCACATGCTCCTCCTACATCCAAGTTCAACTGGAGCTTCTCAGTTACACAGTACTTCTGTCCACATCACAGTGAACCCTGCAGAGCAAAAACATCACTGACACACACTGTCAGCTGTAGCACAGGTCTTTTCTCCAAGGCAGTGCTTTGCCCTAGAGCAAAGTTCCCGTCCTTTGATGCCCAGAGGGCAGTGGTGCTCTTAATTAGATCAAAGCAAGTCAAAAAGCAGCCATGTCGTCTTGTGTCTTACAGACGGAAAAATAAAAGGCAGAGGGTTAGATTCCATGCTTGCTGAAGTAGGCTTGTAAACAAGGAACACTACCAACCTCACCTGGTTCATGTTCAGCCAGCTGTGCACTGTCCTCTGTGAGGCACTACTGCCTAGGGAAGAATCTCAGATCTTCAGGACTGGTTTGCACTCATCCTTTGGAGGGAGGTGACTTTGATGTGGATCTGCCAAAATGTTTCTTTGGGCCTGTCCAGTCCACCCCGTGATCACAGCTGCTCTGCACTGAGAAACTGCACTCTGTTATTTACAGTTCCCCCAATCCTTTTGTTCCCTACAAATGATAATTTTTGCTTCCTCCTAGTATTGTCACAAAAGATTAGTCCTCCCTTCTTACTGTCATCTGCCAAACTGCTACTTGGAGCATGAGATGCTTGTTTATAAATCCTGTTCCCTACCACTTGGCCTGTGGGCTGTTAAGGGAACTACAGGTCTGGAGCCTTCCCTTCTGGTCTCAGAAAAGCTGCTTATCAGACTGCCTCAGAAGCAGGAAGGTGTAGAGGCTCATGGAGACATGAAGAATATAACTGCCCAGAACAAAGATTCTTGGAGATCATGCCCTCCCTCCTGAATGTCCCTTCTTCAGCATCAGATCTGAGAAGAGGACCAGGGCCTCTGATCATTGGAAACAGGGAAGGGAAGGGAAGCAGGGCCCTTGGGGGTACGCTGTGCCTGGATGGTACCTCTCTGTATCCTCAGTGAACGTTTCCAATACAGCTCACAGATGGTTCCCCTGGGAACCAAGTGCATTTCTGAAAATGCTGCAGCAGCACGGCCACTGCACGTGCTTGATTTGATGGGATATGTGTTTTGAAGGAGGATTCGGTGTTTGTAGAAGGAAATGGATTTAGTGGTTGTGGATTTGTAGGAGAGGCAGACATCTGTATTCCCTGCTTGCACCTTTTTAAGGAGCCAAGTGTGTCCTTAGCTGGAGCAAGTGTGTTCTGGGCCCCATCCTSTCTGTCCTATTGGTGAGGGCTTCTCCTGCCTCATCATCATCTGACTGTGYGAGGGTCTGTGGAGGTCCCCTGTGGCTTAAGGCTCCCATGACTGAAGGCTGCCTTCTCTCTCATCAATGCTAAAATCACAGGGATTTTAGCCTGATCTGATCCCTGTTCCTGGTTCTTTTGAAATCCTTTTCAGGAGGACTTTCCCCTCGCGCCCTGTTCTTTTTGTCTATGGGCGAGCTGTGTGTTTCAGAACGGCTCAAAGGGCTGGCTGCAGACCCAGCACTTCACAGACTGTTGTTTTCATAGTCAACATTGGTGTCACAGGTCAACACACAGTCAGAGGACTGCAGCAAAGCAGGTCAGAGCTGGTTGTGTGTATCGGGGATCTTCCCCCACAAGTGTCAACCCTGTGCTAGATGTGGACAGCCATGGCTGGCACCCAATCTTTAACACCCTCTCCTGTCAACAGAGATCAAGAAAACTTGAAGAGGTTTGACATGCCTTTGGCCTCTGCACAATTCCCATTCAGCCTGACCTCAGAGGAGTCCTCTCTGGAAAAGAAGTTTCTGCCCAGTCTTTTGAAAGYCTGCAGCCCCCGTGCAGGAATGAGCTGTATGCCTGCTGGTTGGCCCAGCGTGGTCGTGGTGCTCAGAGGCTGGCTGGCTGAAACACATGCTGGGCAAAGCAGCAGTGATCCAAAATGCTTGACAGGCTCCCCAAAGAATAGAAAATAAAACAGTTCCTTGACACTGCCAAAAGCACACAGTAAGTGGGAGCAGAGGCCTAGCCCCCAAACCATTAAGCTGGGGAAACATGGGGATGTAACAGAGACCAAAGTATCCCGCTCCCCAGTCCTTGTTTGTTTTTCTTTACTCTCTCTTTTCATTATAGCTTTTGTTTGAATTATTTAATGAATATAAATCAGCTAGTGAAATCAACAGTGAGGCAAAGGAAGCTTAGCAGAGCCAAACTCTTTGTCTGCTTGGGATGGGGTCTGAGATGCTGAGTCTTGGTCCACGCAAGGGGTTGGCCAAGAGAGACCCTCATTGGTGTTTGACTAGTCCTGCTTCATAGGCACCATGTGCCCCAGGCCTTGCCGTGTTTTCCTCCGTGGTGGCTGGGCTGCAGGAAGCCTTCCTAGCAAAGCCAGATCTCTTGGATAATCTGGGGCTGTTGGTCAAGACCGAAAGGCTTCCCAGCTGGTGTTGCACAAGGGTAAAACAGAGCAGGAGGCTGTGGGTGGTAGAATTGGGGAKTCTCTCTGTCGTGCCACCTGATGAAAGCAAAATGCACAACTGGCAGAGAGGAGAACAGAGAAACCCCTTTCCTCACTGCGCAGCYGCCGGGAAGAGGCTCTAGAGGATGCTGTTGCCCTACCATGCTGCTGGTTGTGTTTCAGTCAGCAGGTGCCTGGGCTGCTGTCGAGGCAGGCAAGACARCTCTCCTCTGTCCCCAAGCTCTCTTCCTCAGCTCCGTTGCCTGCAAAAATGGCCTTGCCACTGCGCAGCTGCACTGCACTGCTGTTAATTCTCAGCATCACTTTGCTGCCTGCTTGGCTGCGCTGGGCTTTCCATCCCAAGCTGCTCCAGCAGTCACCACCCCACCTGCTGTGCAGAGCAGTTAATATGAGTGCGGTGCATTCAGTCCCATGGCCTGCAGTAAAAGGCTTTATGATCTGCTTGGGATGTGAAACAGCATGTCTAAAGGGAAATTGTTAATTGTGAGGCAGTCAGGGGGGAGACGGGGACTGCCAGCCCAAGCCTGCAGGCTCTCTTTAGCGAGCTTAGCTATTACATAGTTGAAGGTAACTGARTGTCGACTGCCAGATGCTTTGCCCGGGTCCTTCAAAGTCCTAGCTACTCTTTCTTGTTTCGAGCTTAAAGAGAAGCCCTGGGCTGCAGTTGGCAGAAACGTGTATAGTGTCCCTGGGACCAGCTCGCACTGCACTGGTGTCTTTGTGTTGTCCCTTGGGGCAGAGCCAGAGATGCTTTGCTCTCCTCAGCTTTGCTCTCCCTGCTGTCTCTGCCACTCTCCGGGTGAGAAGAGGGGACAGGGGTGTCTCATGCTACGTGAAAGTCACTGTTAAATGTGAGCCAGGCAGTACTAGCAGGCTGTGGACTGCAGCAGTCATGCGGCCTGGTGCTTCCTAGAGGGGAGGCACTGGCCACCCCTCAGCAGGATTCTCTGCATCAGGTGTGCTGGAGGAAACAAGGCTTAAAAAAAAAAAAAAAAAAAAAAAAAAAAAAAAAAGAAAAAGAAAAAAGAAAGAAAGAAAAGAAAAATCTTCCCTAGATGTTGTCAGGAGTTGGGACTGTCCTCGAGCCCTGCTGGCAGCAGTGAGCCTGAAAGCTTCTGGAGCCCAGGACTGGTAGCTGTCTGAGCCTTGCAGCTTTGTGTGGTGCCCATTCCTGTCTGTCTCTGCCTGTCTGTCTCTGTCTGTCCCATCAGCCTGCGCAGGAGGAGCCAGAGGCAGGAACACAGGGCTTTGCAGYGATTTTTCATTCTAGGTGCATGTTGTGATGTGTCAGTGTTAGAGTAAGAAGAGGTGGATTGGGAGATGCCATGGCTCTGGGTACCCAGGAACTTTTGTTCTCAACCACAGGCCAGACCCAGGGAGGACACGTCTGCCCTGCTGATAGGCAGCTCTGTTGTGTCTGGCAGAGGAGGAAGGGCAGAGCTGTCCAGATGGTCTGCAGAACATCAGAAACCTTGGAGAGAAGGGTTAGACCTTTGGGCTCAACTTGCTCTTGTGTGCAAAGGTGCTCTCCTGGGAGGAGAGAGAGATGTGCTGCTCTCATTGAGAGCATCTCTGTGCAGTTCTGGGCAGGGTGTCCCCAGCTCTGTGTGTCCCCTCAGATCCATGCCTTCCAGCACCAACCAGCCTTAGTGATTTAGAGCTGATGCGATCTGCCACTGTTTGGCTTTTTGGTTGCAAGGCTCGGATCCGTCCCTTGGGTGCCTCCAAGTTGAAGGTCTTTCCCTATCCTTCACAGTGGGGTGATATTCCCAGGGAGGATTGATAGGATATGCATGGGCATAACTCACTTATCCTCCATGTCATGCTGCAGCATCATTTCTAAGCTGGAAGAGTTGGATCTAGTTTGTACAGTGCTGGCAGCATATCTGTCCCAGGGGAGGTGGACAGGGCAGCAGGAAATGAGTGTTCCCATCCGCTACTGACCAAAAACTTCCAATCCAGTGACTAGTCTACAGGAAAAACTCTTAATGGAAATAGTGGCAGAGTCTCCCTTTGGCAGATCCCCAAATATAATTTGAAAGAGGGTGAAAGCCTCTGTGAAGGGAACAAGATGTTGGCTGGCCAGCCGGGTCTGTGTGGAGGTCGAGTTTCCTGTATTGCTTCCCAATTTCTCAGGCCTGCTGGCRGAGAGGGAGGAGGTAGAGTCCCCCTCGCAGAGGTAGCAGCGTTCAGCACTGCAGGAATACRCACCCTCCTGGGGTACGCACAAGGAGGGAGAGGGGGAGTTACTAGGAGAGAAAACCCACTGCAGAGGCCTGTATAGCCAGCAAAAACTTCACCTGCCCAAGTTGAGCTAACCCATCATGGTTAAAGTTAGTCTCAGTGGAAACATCTTTTCTRCCTTCTTTTGCCTGCAGGGAATCTGAAGCATGTCGTTTAGCAGCRAAGGAAAGGTCAAGCGTCCACAGGAGTGTTTCCCTTGTCGAAGACAGCGTGTTTATGTGAGCAGGCTGGTGGAGAGTGTGGCTGCGGGGGAAGTTCGACAGAAATTTCTTTCGATTCATTGGTTGATTGATTTGTTTCTCTTCAAAAAAGAAAAGTTGTCGAGCATCACGGACACCATGGCCCTCCCTGGGCAGGAGCACGTGGGCCTCGTGGCTCCAGCCTTCCCGTGCCAACAGAGCCTCACTTGCTCCCTTCTCTTKCCTTTTTTAACAACACAGAGTTTATTCTCTCGGCTGATTTTAATGGTTTTTAAGAGAGGGGCTGCAAACCCCTCCACAACTGGGCACCAGCACCAGCTTTTACCATGTTGCCTTCCTGGCAGGACCATGGCCTTCAYGTGCAGCCTCTGAGACGCCCACCCAGGCAGAGGTGCTGAAGGCCAGCCAGGACCCAGGACACTGGCTGTGCCTGTTACCCGCAGAAAATCACAGCCATTGGGTTTTATACAGTTGGGCGTTTTTATAAATAAAGTACTTGAAATACCGCTACCCTTTCTTTTCTTCTCGTGTCCACCCTGCCTCTGGGGAGCCAGTGCTCTCTTGTACAGCACCTACCATGGGGCATTCTGTCAAGGTCCCACAGTCTCTCCAGAAATGAGAAGATGCGAGGTCAACCCAAAGAGGGGAGCCCTTTCTACTGTGTCCTTCCCYGCAGCCCATTAAGGCCAGGATCTAGCTCCCCTCCTCCCCCAGCCTGGTCCAGCTTGTCTCATAGCCTCACACCAGTTGCAGGCCTCTCGTGGAGCTGTACCTATGGGGTATTAGATAAAAGCTTGCTCCTGCTTCCCCTTCTCCACTGGACAGTTACTTTGTGATCACCAAGAGCTGGAGTAGGGGTCCCCCAGTAACATCTGTCCTTGCAGCAGCCCCTGGTTGCATATAAGCCCCCAGTGCTGAAGCCACTTGGGAACCAGGCTCATCTTGGGGTGATGGCAACACTCCACACCCCCATGGCTGAGGTTGCTGTGATGAGCCCAGCAAGGTACCCCTGGCTGCAGACCCTCAAATCGGGAGAGCTGCCTTTGGATTTGTGACTGTCCCTTCCAGCTCCACCGGTGTAAGGCAGCACAGACCACCATTCATGGTGACAGGTRGGCTCCCAAAATCCTATGCAAAAGGGGCCAGGCCTGAAGGATGTTGTCTAGGGTGTCAGGGAAAGAGATGCAGAGCAGCTTGGCAGTTGCTGTCCTGGGAGATCTCACATGTGACAGAGGCTTAGGGGAAGCATTTGACCCTCTGGATGCCCCRGTCCCCCCTTGATGGCTGTTACTCAGAGCCTCCATGCAGGGGGCAAGTAGGCTGGCACTGGGGCAGATTCCCCCTGGTACCTGGCCCGGCACCCTGCCAATGGGGCAGGCCAGGGACTATAGCCTCTGCTGGCCTTGTCCCCTCGTTCACCTGGTCCGCAGGGCTTTTATTTGTATCCTTTCTTTTTAAAGATGTCTAGCTGATGTGGGAAAGCAAATTTCCTGTTGCTTTAATTAGATTGTATTGGAATAAATAGCAAGACGAGGGGACTCCCAGCCTGGCCTGGCTTTGTTTTGATCTCTTGTTTTTCGTTTCTGAGGCAAACAACAGGAAATCCAGCATAGATGGAGTTCAGCTGCATGTGTCCCTGCGGACTGACTGGTGACCCTCGGCCTCTTTCTGCCTCCCTGCAAGATGCTGACTCTGGGGCCGAGCTGGCTTCTCGGTGCTGGAGGTGGCCCATCGCTCCTCTGGGAGCTTTGGTCCTTTAACAGAGAAAAATCGGATCTGGCTTAAAGCGGGGCCCTTGCTTGGCCATTTTCCCCCTTGTGGTTTGGCAGATTTTACTCAGAGCCTGGCAGTAGCTGCAGGAAGCCCCTGCGCATGGGACCGTGTAGGCACATCAGTGCAGTGATGGAGGGCTGGGCCACGCCGAGGTCTTCTTGCTGGGAGACAGGCCCTGGCAAGGCCTAGATGTGACCGCCTGGGGTGGCTGGATTTCTGCGGGGCTGCAGGGTGGAGAGACTCTGGCTGTGTCCTGCGCTCTCATCACGGAGCTCATCACACCCCGTTCCTTCCTGGGTGGGACGAATAGGGCCCAAGCTTAGGCACCAGCCTTGCAGGTCTGCAGTTGTAGCACAGCAGGGGGTGGGTGAAGGAGCTCCATGGGCTGTCCCTCCTCTGCCCCATGCTCAGGGATCACAGCTGCTCTGACACCTCCTGCTTTTCAGCCTGGCACTAGGCATGGTGGTGTTTGGCACCTGTGCTTTCAGGTAGGGGAGGCTCTGACCCACACCGACCCTGCAGGTCTTGCCCAAAACCTTCCCACAGACAAACCAAGGGAAGCAACTGTGCTATCTGCCGGAGTCCACTGGCAGTCCAGGAGGACAGCTCAGGGAGGGTGAGCTGCCTCTCCCTCTGCTCTCTGCCCCCAAACTCAGAAGCTCAGCCAGGCCTAGCTTTCCCTGCCTGCAGTAGTGCTGAAGGGGAGACTGGGCACTCAGGACATGGGATCATGTGCACAGGTCGGTGGCAGGAGGCTCAGATAGCCATCAGCGCAGCTCACCTGGCCAAAGCATCTCCACATCCAGAGCTGTCACCTGTCTGTCAGCCCCATGAGTCATTTAGACAAGAAGAAAGTGGCACATGAAAGAGCAGGTAAGGTGTCCTGCCACCCCTCCTGCACTCGTCTCTGAACCCTGTGTGCTCTGCTCTGCGGTCTTGCACAAAATTACTCTGAGAGCTGTGGGAGCTGCTTTGGGACCTCCAACCCCAGGAAAGAGACTGGTGGAGGTGAGCTCTTGGTGGGAGCAGCCAGCCTGCTGCAGTATGTGCTCAGCTTCTGGGAAGCGGGCAGGTTGGTCCTGAAAGACTGCAGAAACACATTCCCCTTTCCCAAGGATGCCCTGAGCCACATCCAGAGGGTTGTGATCTGTGGCACAGAGTCTAGTTGGAGGCCTGTGGCTAGTGGAGTCTCCCAGGGCTCAATATTGGGTCCCATCCTGTTCAGCTTCTTTATCAGTGACCTGGATGAGGGGACAGAGGGCCTCCTCAGCAAGTTTGTGGATGATACCAAGCTGGGAGGAGTGGCTGACACACCTGAGGGCTGTGCTGCCATTCAGAGAGACCTGGACAGGCTGGAGAGCTGGGCGGAGAGGAACCTCACGAGGTTCAACCAGGGCAAGTGCAAAGTCCTGCTCCTAGGGAAAAATAACCCTAGGCACCAGTACAAGCTGGGGGCTGACCTGCTGGAGAGCAGCTCTGCAGAGAAGGACCTGGGAGTGCTGGTGGATGACAAGTTGACCATAAGCCAGCAATGTGCCCTTGTGGCCAGGAAGGCCAATGGTATCCTGGGGTGCATTGGGAAGAGCGTTGCCAGCAGGTGGAGGGAGGTGATTCTGCCCCTCTATTCAGCCCTGGGGAGGCCTCGTCTTGAGTACTGCATCCAGTTCTGGGCTCCCCAGTACAAGAGAGACATGAAGCTACTGGGGAGAGTCCAGCGCATGGCTACGAAGGTGATCAGAGGGCTGGAGCATCTGCCCTATGAGGAACRRCTGYRAGAGCTGGRCCTGTTTAGCCTGGGGGAGAGAAGACTGAGGGGGGATCTTATCAATGTGTATAAGTACCTGAAGGGAGGGTGTCAAGGGGATGGGGACAAACTCTTTTCAGTTGTCCCATGTGACAGGGCAAGAGGCAATGGGCAGAAACTGAACCACGGGAAGTTCCGCCTGAACGTGAGGAGGAATTTCTTCACTGTGAGAGTGACGGAGCACTGGCACAGGTTGCCCAGAGAGGTTGTGGAGTCTCCTTCTCTGGAGATCTTCAAGGCCTGACTGGATGCAACCCTGTCTAAGATGCTCTAGGTGACCCTGCTGAGTGGGGAGGTTGGACTAGATGATCTCCAGAGGTCCCTTCCAACCTTACTGATTCTATGATTCAGAGCATGGCAGGAGCAGCGTAGTCCCCAGCCAGGAATGCCCATGTCCACTGGCCAGAGCCAGATGGGAAGTACATGTTAGGGACAGCAGGAGCAGAGCTGAACCTGGCCACTATCTTGCTATCTTCATAGCTATTTTCCATGGGAAAATCCTGCTCCCCATCCCCAGCCAGACCACACTCTTAGTTTCCTCTTGCCATCCCTGTACCAGCGCACAGCTGGGTATCAGTGCTGCAAACTGGCCATAGGGATGAGACGCTCATGCCCCACAGTCCCAGGCAGCCCACACACTCCTGCAGGAAGCCCCATGTGCTTTTTGCTCTGGTCCAGCCTCCCCTTTCCCAGCTCCTCCTTGGAAAAAAAAAGGGCCAAGACTTAAATGTACCAAAAACTGGAAAAACAAACAAAGAGGAAACCCCCTAGCATCAAACAGATAGGACTTTAAATAGCATTAGGTGAGGGATCGCAGAGAGAGCTGCACTCAGAGGGCTGGATGGAGCCATGTGTAGAGATACGGTACCCAAATATGACAGGGTCACCTGCCTGGAGGCAGCTGGAGAAGGCAACTCATCTGCTATTTGTGTCCAGGTCCCTGGGTGCTGAGGGGCGTTCAGGGCTCAGCTTGGTGCAAAGTGAGAGAAGCGCAGAGTGAGACCCACTGGGGAGCGGGTACCCCAGTTCTCTCCACTGACCTCCCCAGCACAATGTCCCCCCTCCAGCTGGCTGGTCAAGGCTCATGTCACCCTCCCCAGCCCTGGTACCAACTCCCCCCTCCCCCTTCTGCCCCCAGCCTGCATGGGGAGAGCATTGGGGGGGGGGGGCTCAGCCCAGGGCAGGGAGGAAACACTGGGGTTCCCAGATGGGTAGAGGGCTCAAGGAGGGACCCAGGCTGGACTAAGGGTACAGGGGGGCTGCGAGGCAGGCAGGGGACAAAGGGTGTCGCAGTCTGGATGGCGGGGACATGTGGGGATGCTAAGGCAGGGCGAGGAGGACAAGGAGGGCCTCAGCCCGGCCGGGGGCCGCTCGGGGGCCGGAGGAGACAGGCGCTGCCGGCGCCGCCCCAGGGGCCGTCCTGTCCCGTCCCGTCCGTGGCAGCCCTCCCCGCGCCGTCCCGCGCCGTCCCGTCCGCCGGCCCCGCTCCGCTTCGCGTTTCCCCGCGGCCCCGCCGCGCCGCGGCCGCTATAAAGCCGGGCGGCAGCGGCGGCGGCGGCGGCAGCGGCGGCGGCAGAGGAGCAGAGYGGAGCGGCCCCGCCGCTGCCCAGGTAAGCGCGGCCGCGGCAGCGGGGCACGGGGGGCTGCTGGCGCCCCGCATGGGCTGTGCAGGCTGCCGGGCCCCGCTGAGCCCTGCCGTGTCCCCCGCAGGCCCCGGAGATGAGCTCCCTGCTGGCTATGAAGGACCACAAGGTTGTGACCATCCTGCATTACCCCGGCGTGGGCATGAACGGCAGCAAGGCCAGCAGCGGGCCGCGCTTCGCTGGCGTGGCGGCGGTGCCAGCCTCGGCCGCCCCGGCACCTGTGAAGGCGTCCTCCTTCGCCCTGCAGACGGGCCCCCATCTCCTGGCCAGCATGCACCTCCAGAAACTCAACAGCCAGTACCACACCATGGCGGGGCCCCCAGCTGAGCCCAGCTCGCGGCCCGCCTGGGGCTTCGGGGCTCAGCCCCTGGGTCCGGGGGCTCTGGCACCCTCAGCTGGTACCCACGGCCCTGGCATCATCGACTCAGACCCTGTGGACGAGGAAGTTCTCATGTCTTTGGTGGTGGAGCTGGGCCTCGACAGGGCCAACGAGCTGCCAGAGCTGTGGCTCGGGCAGAATGAGTTTGACTTCACTGCGGACTTCCCAGCTGGCTACTGAGGTCGGGAGGCGCCTGGACTGGGAACACCAGGGCTGGTTGCCATGAGAGTGCTCAGCTTGCTGGCTGCCCAACCCCTGCAGTGGCCGGGTCCCTGCAGGCAGCTTTGTGCTCCTGAGATGTACTGGGTGCGCTAATGTGCCCAGCTGCTGGGGCTGCCCTGCCTGCGGGCAGGGACAAGGGATGGGGCCAGAGGCAGGAAGGGAGCCCTGTGCATGCACAGAGTCAGGCTGGTGCAAGAGGAGCTTGGGAAGGGGCTGCCCTCAGGGCTGGATGATGGTTTGAGCAATGGAGGGGCTGGTTTGCTGTGGCCAGACTGGTGGAGGTCTCAAGTAGCTGTTTAATAAAATCCTAAAGGACTTGTCCTGCCTGGCAGTGCTCTCTCGCTGCTGTGCTCAGCACCAGGTGTTGGGGGGTGGCAGGTCCCTGTCCTGTTCTCTGCAAGGGGTGTGTGTGTGTGCTGGAGCCCCATCCTCCTCCCTGCCAGGGAAGTTCTGGGGGGTGGCAGGCCTTCGGGAGCAAGCAAGGAGTGGGAGGAGAGCTGGCAGGCACAGCCTGTGCCTTCTGCCCACCTGTTTCCCACCCTGGGCTCTTACGGGCCAGGCTATGGCTAGTTTGGGAAAGTTCCCAAACTGTACCCATGCTTGCTGTACCCATCTCGCCACCCTGCACTGCCTGCAAGGAGGGGGCAGCTTCCCCATCTTGTCCTGCTGCATCCCTGCATGAGGAAGATGCTGTGGGGCCCCACCAAGGTCTTGCAGCCAGGAACATCATGCTCTGGGGCTGCAGCCTCCTGTAACAGGGTGCCTGGCTCCAACCTGCTCCACAGAGGAGCTGCTCTGCTTAGTTCTCTTCCTGGGAATGAGGGTATCACTACAGTGCTGCTGCCTGTACCAAGAGCCCCATTGCACTGAGCAGGGGGATGCTGGCCTCCCCAGGGAGATCCGATGGGCTGTGGGGGACCGCTGGCTTTGCAACCTGCTTCCCAGAGCTGATGCTCAGGCCCTGAGTGAGATTTGAGTCGGGTTTGAGGAGTCAAGTGAGGCCAACGGGATCTCAGCTCCATCCTGTGGCTGTAGCTGAAACACCCGGGCAGATGCCGATGCTGCAGGCGAGGAAGCCTCCCTGTCTAACGGCGGGCAGCAGCGGGGAGGGCAGAGGTCCCGCACAGTGCTGTGGCTCCGTTCTGGCGCAGATGAGGCCACGCCGCTCAGCGTGAGCCCTCAGGGCAGCATCCTGCTGAGCGAGCCCCATGCGGCTACCGGGCTCACCAGGCTGAGACTGGTGAGACGGCTGAAGGGCTTTAGGACAAGCCAAAGTCTCCAAGTCCTTTGGCACCTCCATCGGGGTGATGTCTGACTCCCCGACACCCCACTCCCAAATGACAGCCGCCACAGAGGTTGAAAGCGAGGTGGAGGATGGGGGCTGCCCCCCAGCCACGGAGCGGCAGGAGGGCTCAAGTCTGCACGCTGTGGACGTGGAGAGCCTCTTGCCCTGCCCGACCTTGTCCCCACGTCCCACCTTGTCCACCCGGGGGCAGGGTGTGTGTGGATGCGGGCTCCCAGCTGCAGCTGGTGGCGTGGTCACAGGCACCGGTCTGTGGCACGTCCCAGGTGGGACAGGCTGCCTGCCCGGCCGTCCGGCCCTGGGAACTGCCCCGAGCTGGGGGCAGCACCACGCCACGGCGGGGCCCCCAGCCGAGCCCGGCTCGCGGCCCGCCTGGGCCTTCGGGGCTCAGCCCCTGGCCCCGGGGGCTCCGGCACCCTCGGCCGGCACCCGCGGCCCTGCCGTCGTGGWCGAGGAGGTTCTCATGTGTTTGGTGCTGGAGCTGCGCCGCGGCAGGGCCAGGGCGCTGCCGCG
>NW_028187089.1:2708209-2767101 GCF_003343005.1 Rhea americana
GGGGCCGCTGCGGTCCGTAACGTGTGCCCTCCTCTAGGCCCGCGGCCCCAAGAAGCACCTGAAGCGCGTGGCGGCGCCGAAGCACTGGATGCTGGACAAGCTGACGGGCGTTTTCGTAAGTGCGGGGGGCGCCGGGGGGGCTGCGGTGGAGCAGCGCCGCTGGGAGCGGGCAGGCAGCCGCCGCGCTGAGGCGGACTCGAAGGCAGCCCCCGGCGGCCTGAGGAGGGAGCAGGGAGGGGGCGCGCTGCTGAGCCCTGCTGCATCCCCCGCTCCCCGTGCTGCTTGATTTTCCTTTCCTGTTGTTTTTCCGTGTGGGTTTCTGCAAAGGAGCTTCTTGCTAGGTGAGCGGAGAGAAGCCCCATCTGAAGCATTCGCTGGGAAGGGCGGATGGTATTTGTCTTTCTGAAGTTCTGCTCAGTTGTCTTGTAGCTCTGCACTGCTTTGTCCTGCACAGCCCCAAAGGATGGGTGGGCCCTGCTTTGCCTGAGGGATCCCATGTGTTTGCTCGAATGTGCATTTAGGGTGATGGTAGTGAACCGAGGCAGTTTGGTGGTGAAATGGGGAAGAGATTATTTGCCATCAGGTAATCTGTGAATAGCTTTTTTTTTCCCCTTTCTCATAAGGAGTAAAGCAGCCATGTAGCAAGGCCTGAGCTCTCTGTAGCAGTCATCTGATGTCCTGAGAGGTGTTGGAGTGTTTCTGTTTCCTTGAAAAGCAACAGTTGATAGCTGCTGGTGTATTTGAGCAACCAGAGTAAGATTTTTTTGTTTGCAGGCACCCCGTCCATCCACAGGCCCTCACAAGCTGAGGGAGTGCCTCCCGCTCATCATCTTCCTAAGGAACAGACTGAAGTATGCCTTGACAGGAGATGAAGTCAAGAAGATCTGCATGCAGAGGTTCATCAAGATAGATGGCAAAGTTCGCACAGACATCACCTATCCTGCTGGCTTTATGGGTTAGTGAGGAGGGTTGGGGCAGATACTAAATTTGGTGAGCAGTTGTGGAAGATCCATGCTGGAGCAGGTACACTCCTGAAGGGATTGCGACCTGTGGAGGAAACAATGCTGAGTTTTTGTCCCCAACTCAGCATTTTTATTTGTTTTCGTATTTAGAAGCTCTTCCCACAGAGACATGTGGAAGGCATCTGCTCTGCAAAAGAAATACTGATGTATTCTCTGTTGTGTGACTGCCACAACCTCTCCTTAGGAGACTATTAACGGTTTTACTTCCAGTTCTCTGACTGGATCACCAGTGGGGAGAGTGCTTCTACAAATACATCCTAGTTTTAGAACTTTTTAAACAAATTGCGTGAAGCTACTGCTCCAGATTCTCGTGGCATGACAGGTAACTTGGCTGTTAGCTTCTCTCTCTTGACCTGTTTATTACTGTGTTTTTCCTTTACTATAGTAGGTTGGTAAACTACAGGTATCTGAGAGGGCTGTTCTTGTACACTGTGGGGAATATTTTGCGAGGCTGGCAAGATGTGGAGGAAAGATGCTTTCTAAGCTCAGCTGAGAAGCAAGTGCATAAGCAGTTACAATTTCAATTATAATTGCGTTCTGCTATGGATATCAAGTGTATGTATGAATACTTAAGTGTTAACTTATTTCTGTCTCTGAAATCAGATGTCATCAGCATTGAGAAGACAGGCGAGCATTTCCGCTTGGTGTATGATACCAAGGGCCGTTTTGCTGTTCACCGCATCACAGCTGAAGAGGCCAAGGTGAGCGGCTTGATCTTGGTGTAAGCATGGACCAAGCTGGGTTTTGCTGGGGCAGTGTCTTATGTCTGGTATCTCCTGAATAGGACCTGTTTTCTTTCTTCCTGAGAGCTCAGTCTGACATCTTTTAGGAGATTGAATACATCTCTYTTCTCGGTGAGGGTATGGAGTCTTCAAGGGGGGAGGTCTGTAGGTGATGTGAGGGCAGCTTACAGCTTTCTGTGTAGGGATGTTTGGTTTTTGAGTGACTGCTGCTGTGGCATGGGTTGGAGTCTCTACAGGTAGCTTTCAGTAAGCCCTTTTTAGGTTGATGGGCTTTACTGTGGTTTAACAAGCCTTAATGTAGAGCAGCACAAGGTAACTGATCAGCAACTGTACAAATCTTGTTGCTGCTGCAGTGCCCATGGTGCAAAAGCCAGACCCTCATAACTGAAGCTTTGCCTTGTGAGTCCCGGGAAGGTCTGGTGATAGGGGAAGTGCTGTCTTGGCTCTGCCTCCAGCTGCACAGTGGCAGCCTTTCTTTATCATATCTGCACGTATTTTGCTGCTTTAGTATCCTTGCAAGCAAAGGGTTAGATCTTGCATTGGACAAAAGCATTTGAATCCTAGGACCGCTTTGATACAACAGAAGCAAAGCTCCTGCTTGTGAGCAGCTGGAAGTGGAGTATCCAGCATAAAAGGCTCCATAGGCATCAGCTGCTCAGAGACAGAAATAAGGTAATTCTGGAAACAAGATTGTCCCCAGACTGGAGCTGGTTTCCAGAGGCTGTTGCTTGATGCCTGGAGTCTTGTTGATCAAGCAGTAACAACAAGTGTTGTGCAGTTAGCTTTCTGGTTGAAGCTCTGAGGGGCTGTGTGCACGCACACACAGACTTTGTCCCCTTTTTGGTCATTCAGCGGCAGAAAGGGCCTCAAGTTGAACAAGTTGAAGCAGTATTAGTTGTGAGGGCTTTGGTTTGGCAGTGTTTTTCAAAGCTTGCTTGTGAACTTCTGGACTGGCTTTGATATGGAGAACTGTTCTTGAACTCTTCTAGAACAGACACAGGAAGGTATTTACAAAACTGCCTCTTAGCCCTTTGCGTCTACAAGTGACTTCTTTGTACCTCAGCCCAGGTGTATTGCTGTTTCTAAGCCTTTCTGGTTCGTGTGACCCAGATGGAAGGCTGTGCAGACACACAGTGATGCTGAGGAATGAGCTGTCTGATGGGTTRCTGTGCTCTCTCTGGCTGTGCTGGAGGTGGCTCTGGCATGTGTTTGTGGCCCTGCGATTTGTTCTTTTCTCTTTCTTTTCTCTGGCTACTGATCAGTGTTGCAGCGTGAGTTCTAGTGTGGATATGAAGGAGTTCAGGTTAAAGGCTGCAGGGAAAGCAGACTGCCTTTGAGAAGGGGTACAGATTCTTGTAGACCCTCTGGAAAGGCAGCCTCTGCCTCCCCTGTGTGACCAGCAGGGCTTTCAAGGCAAAATGAGGAAACTCTACTTTTGAGTATGCTTTTGTAGGAAAATATATCCAGGATCTGAAGAGAGACCTGAGCAGGAGGCATCAGAAGGGTTAGCATTTGTTTGCAATATCAGATTGTGTGCTGGTACTGGTACGAGTTCCTGGGTACCTATGGAAAGCTGTTCCCAAAACACAGCTGTGAGTTGCTACTGGTCTTCTCTGGGATTCCCAAATCCTCAAATGTGTCTGAATGTTTTGCTTGGGGACTGAGGCCTGCAGTGACTGGTGGGCCCTTTGAAGAAGGGGCGTGTGTGCAAGAATGCCCTGGGCTGTGGTACAGCGCTCTGCCTCAGCTGAGTGCAGTTGGCTTTTGTTTGCAGTACAAGTTGTGCAAGGTGAGGAAGATCTTTGTGGGCACCAAAGGAATCCCTCATCTGGTCACTCATGATGCTCGCACCATCCGCTATCCAGACCCCCTCATCAAGGTGAATGATACTATCCAGATTGACCTGGAGACAGGCAAAATCACAGACTTCATCAAGTTTGACACAGGTAGGTCTCATCTCTGTCTGTAAGATACTCTGTTTTCCAGAGGTGTTACTGGTGGGAGAGCAGTGTAGATGTTAACTACAGCTCCTGGGCATCTTCCCTTTGAAGCGGAGATGGGGATGGTGGCAGCCTTCTGAATGGCTTTGTTTTTGTGAGGCGTCTCCAGCTATAACTGCACTTTGGATTCCTGTTGGAATGATGATCTGTCAAGCTACTTGCCCAGTAGTAAAAAAGGCCTTTCCTTGGTGCTGATGCAAGTGACCAAGCAATAGGAATGGTTTTTTATAAGCCTCGGAGCTTCTTTGGGGTGTGCCAAAGTTCCTACAGGATGCAGACATTAAAAATTGGGCCCACGTATTCTCGCGGTGCTGCTCTCCCCACACTGTTCTTCTGCGGCTGCGCTCCTGAAGGACCCACGTGGAAGTGGTTCATCTCGGCACCTTGTGCAAACTCCTGTCTCACCAGCCTTTTCTATGCCTTAGGTAACCTGTGCATGGTGACTGGTGGTGCCAACTTGGGCCGTATTGGTGTGATCACCAACAGAGAGAGACATCCTGGCTCATTTGACGTGGTTCATGTGAAGGACGCCAATGGCAATAGCTTTGCCACCAGGCTCTCAAACATCTTTGTTATTGGCAAAGTAAGTGTGCACAAACAAAAGGAGGATTGGTCCCCTCCTCTTGTTGGGGGCTGCTGGCTGAAGATGGGAGTTGTTCCTGTCTTCTGCAGGCAAATGCCTTTTCACCCTTGATGCCTGTGGAGTGAAGCTCCAGTTGTGGCATCAGTCCTGGCTCTGTTGCTCTGTGGTTCTATCTTCTACAGGCTGCTGGATCTGGGAAGGGGAAGTTGCTGTAAATTTAGAAGAGGTAGTAATATTTTCAAGAAAAAGCTATGTGGCTTTTTAGAGCATATTAAAGTTTGGAACTGTGCCTTTCAGGTACAGTCTTGGCAATGACTTGGACTGAAAGYCCTGAGAAACCTTTTCCTAAGACTTTTTCTGTAGTTTCCCTTTGTGGCCTCTCTTGTTCAGGCTCTGAAAGGGCTATTTCGGTTTTAGCTAAATTGTCTTCCTCAGAGATGTAAATAAAGCAACATTAGGTGTTTACATGGCAGCTCCTCAGTAGGCTTCTGTTGGACAAATGATGTGGCTATTTCTGGCCAGGCTCCAGGAGGATCAGAATTTTGCTCCCTTTTCTCCCTAGGAGGTCAGGCTGGTTCTTTTCAGCATTTCTTGGTGTGACGTGTTATCTTCTTCCTTGCTTCAGGGCAACAAGCCATGGATCTCCCTGCCCCGTGGAAAGGGGATACGCCTGACCATTGCGGAAGAGAGAGACAAGAGACTGGCAGCCAAACAGAGCAGTGGGTAACTCCAGCTTAGGCAGAGCAGCAGATCTTTCAGTTTGTCAATTAAACTGTTTACCAAACTGAAGTTTGTAGCTGTTGTCCTTCCTCTGCACTGAGTCTTGTTCAGTCTAGGTCTGAGAACTGACTATGCTACTGGCCTCCAGGGCCAGACCCTTTCCTTTCTGTTCATTCTGGAGGCTTGTGATCCATCAGTTACAGTCCCAAACATGGATGCTGCCTGGAAAGACATGTTGGCAGTGCTATGATTTTCTGCAGAAAGTCTGTGCCTTCCAGAAAAAAAAAGATTTATTTGGGAATGACTGTCTGCTTCTGTATGAGTCCTGGGCCCCAGTGGGGAAAAAATACCAGGAGGTGTAACCCACCCTGCTCAGGTGGTGGCAGAAACCCTGTTTGCCCTGCTGCTGCATTGCTGCCTCTGCCTGTGGGCACAACCAAGGGGCTAAAGCTATGGAAGGGTCTTAGACCTCATATGGCAGCAGAAGAGGGGAACAAAGGGGAGTGTCACATATTGTGAGCCCAAAGGGACAAAGCACTTGATGCATTTTCGTCCATTGTTGCTGGGGATGGGGGGAGTCCTTCTTACTGTGGGCTGTCAAGAACATTGAACTAGACTGATCCTGAGCTTTGCTGGGGGATTTCTTAGCTTGCAGCTTACCTGGAGAGATGGAAATCCAGAAGTGCTGGGAGGGATCCTGTGAGAAGTGAGGAGCAAGGCAGAGTGCAGACTTGAAGGCCTGGATGCCTGAAAGCAGAATTTGGCCCTGAAGGGGACTAGGACTGTGATCTCCAAGATGTTCTTCCTCAGGCCTGCAGGCAGTGAGGCATTGGCCCTGGTAAAGGAAGATCAAGGTGAGAAGCATTGCAACTGGAGGGACATGAATATGAGAGCAGGTGGGATGCAGGTGAAGATGCATGGGGAGCTGGCTAATGTCACTGCAAGGTCGCTTAAGTGTGATCTCTGAAAGGTCCCGGTGATCCAAGGAGGTTTTTCAGGACTGGGGAGAGACAAATGTCACAGACATCTTCCAGAAGGGCAAGAAGGAAGATGGAGGAACTAGATATTGCTCAGTCTGACATCACTTCCTGAGAAGGTGATGGAGCAAATCCTCCTGGGAGCTGTCTCCAGAGAAATGGTGGCCAAGAACAGGCTTGGAAAGAACCAGCAGGGATTTACTGAGAGCAAGTGATGCCAGGCAGATCCTGAAGCCTTCTCTGATCACCGGGCTGGGCTGTGGGGGTGAGAGGAAAGTGGTGGATGTTTCACATCTCATCTTTTGCAAGCTTTCCAGAGCAGTCTCCTTATCATAGAAGAGTTGTGGTTGGAGGGGACCCCTGGGGATCATSTGATCCAATCCCCTGCTTAAGCAGAGTCACCAAGAGCAGGTTGCCCAGAACTGTGKTCAGTTGGGTTCTGAATATCTCCAAGGGTGGAGTCTCCACTAAATCTCTGGGCAACCTGTTCCAGTGTTCAATCACCCTCAGAACAAAAACTTTCTTGCATTTGGAAGCTTCCTGTCCAGCAGTATCTCCAGTCCTTCTCTACCAAGCTACTATTGAGCTTGTTGGCCTCTGGTCTGTACTGGTGCCTGGGGTTATTTCTCCTTAAGTGCGGGACTCTGCACTTCCCTTTGTTTAACTTTACGAGGTTCCTGTCTACTAGTTTCTCCAGCCTGTTGAGGTCCCTCTGACTAACAGCACAACCCTCTGGTGCCAGTGCTGTCATCAGCGAACTTGCTGAAGTACATTAAGTGCCATCATCCAGATCATTAATGAAGGTGTTAAACAGTTTTAGCCCAAGTATCAACCACTGAGGGAGACTATTACAGGCTAGCCCCCAGCGGGGTGTGTTGTTTATCACATCCCTCTGAGAAGAGCAGTCCAGCTAGTTTTTCATTCACCTCACTGACCACTTACCTAGCCTGCACTTCATCAGCTGGCTATGAGGAGGTTATCGGACACTCTGTCAACAGCCTTCCTAAAGTCAAGATAAACAGCATGTACTGCTCTCCCCTCTTCCACCAAGCCACTCATYTCATTGTAGAAGGGTATCAGATTGGTTAAGCATGATTTCCCCTTGGYGAATCCATGCTGATTAGGCCCCAAAACCTTCCTGTCCTTCACGTGCCTGGAAGCAGTAGCCAGGTTTTCTCGCTCCATAACCTTCCCCAGGATTGAGCTGAGGCTGGCAGGCCTGCAGTTTCCTGGATTCTCCTTCACTTTAGAGCCCAAAGAGGTGAGAGATGGTCTGGATAGGTGACAAGGAGGTGGATGCAAAACTGTCCGGATCATTTACTTAGGTTCCGCCCCTAGGCTCAGCATGGGAAAGACCACTCTGCTGTCTCTGACAGATACGGACATACTGGAGTGAGCGCAGCAGAGGCTYCTCCAATATAGCTGGGCGCTGGAGCACAGGTGGTAGGAAGAGCCGTGCTAGGAATTTGGAGAAGAAATTGCAGGGGATGTTACTGCTGCCTGCAAGTGGCAAAGAGCAGGATGGAGAGAGGATGAAGCTAGACCCCTGGTAGAGCTTCCAGGGGACAGGATAGGATGCAGTAGCACAAGTTACATCAGTGGAAATTACCATCAGAGGCGGGAAGAAACTACACAGCACAAGGACGGTGCAACGCTGGAACACAGCCCCAGAGTGATAAGGGCTTGTGGACAGTCGCACCTTGATGGCGCCAGGCCCAGGGAAAACTGACCTGGCAGCAGGAGCACGGAGCAGAGCTGGCAAGAAGTGTTTCCCCCCCCCCCCCCGGGCTCTGTGTTTCTGTCGCTCAGCAAAGGGGCTTCTCGCCAGCTCTGCCTGGCTTCAGGGGCATTGCCTGCATTCATCTGGCGCTGAAGAGGTCACTGACACCAAGTAACAAGCTCCCAAGCTTTATTGCAAGCAGGAAGTGGCTGTAGCCTGACAAGCATGGGGGTTGCAGGTGTGTAGGACTTTGTCCTTGAAGACCCCTGTGTCTGGCAGCATTATGGGGCCTCCCGAATGGCAGCAATGCTCTGGGGCAGCGTTTGCATCGCCTCCAGGAYAGAGCGTGGCTCTGGCCGCCCGTCTCGGCCGACAGGTCCTYCTCCTGTGCTGTGAGCAGAGCAGGAAGTGGCATATGCTGCAGGGTGAGGGGAACTCGTCCGGCGCGGTGGCGTGCRTCCGCGTTGCTCTCCCTCTTTGTGCTCCGCGTCCACAGGACCAGCCGCGATGTCAGCGGAGCCGCCCAGCACTCGCCTCCCGGCCCCGTCGCTCTCGCTGCCCCGTGAGACAGCTGCAGGTGAAGGCTCTGCGCAGAGCCCGAAGCAGCGTCTCGAGGAGCGAGGGCCTGGGAGCCGGTGGGTGTGGGAGGGCAGCGGTGGCTGTGGGGGGAAGGAGAGCTGTGGGTGAGGGGCTGCGCGAGCACAGGGCGAGCACCTGCTGCCCCCCCCACCAAGGGCTTTCCCAAGAGGTCGTGGCTTAGTGCTGCCGACCTCAGTGCCCCTTGCTGGGCYGGGCTGGGTCTTCTGCCCCCAGAACAGCTCTCGACTCACGTACGTACCTGGGTCACCCTCTGRGGAGTCTCTGGAGGAGGAGGAATTTGCCTYGTCTTTGTGCTCAGAGGGAACVTGCAGGGGGAGAGCAAAATCCCACAGGTGAGTGCCATCCCCTAATGAGGTGTCAACAGGGGAAAATAGTACACAGTGTGGGGATGCTGCAAATGGCCCTGAGTCCCTTTGATGGTCAGTGCCGGCCACCTGCTCCTTGCTCACCTGGTGTGGACAGCCTCCATGCGAGGGTGAAGCTGCTGGTCCTCCTTCTGAGGAGCCTGASGTGTGGAGGAGCATGCTGGTCCCCTCTTGCWGAGAGCCTCCRGCCAAGGGTGGATCTTCTGCCTCGGCTCCTGCGGCCACTGCCTGGGGGAGAGGCACGCTCTGCAGGTTACCATCTGCCTCTCTGTCACCATCTGTGGCCTCGCTGTCRTGCAGGTGTCTCTGCGGCACGAGCCTCTGTAAGCTTGGCCGGACCCAAATCGTGTGGACAGAGGCAGATTCGTCCAGCTGCTGCTGTTCTGGCAGGTCTCTGTCCACCTCCTGCTGCCCTGCTTCCTCCTGTGCTTCCCCCAGTGCTKCCACAGCCCTGCTCCCTGCTGCTTCCTCCCACTCATTTAAAAACTGTTGCTGTGGGGGCCGTCCTAGCCCTGGCMTTCTGTGCCTGCCCAGGAAAGCTGGCACGCTCGCCGCCACGAGCAGGGGGAGCAGGTCCTTGCTGAGGTGCCGCGGCTGCACCTTCGGCACACGGCGCCGTTTGCTGCTGGTCTCTGCTTGGCGGGGGCGTTGAACTGAGCACGTGTGCCAACAGCCCCTGCGGCGCAGCCACACTGAGCTCCTCCGCAGCATCATCCGCCTGGGGTTGTGTTGGAGGGCTCTCCTGCTCACGTCCGCAGCCGGCTGCAAGGGTGCCAAGACTAGCAGGTCGGCGGCATGCTCCAGGGAGGCGGCGGATGGTGAGGGGCTGTGCAGGGCAGGGCCTGGACTCTCAGGCCTCCCTGTGATGTCCAGGTCATGGAGGGCCCCACCAAATACAGCAGAATCAAGCAGGGAAGATGACGAGGAGTTGTCCTGGGCCATTTCCCCACAGGGCCTGGCAGCGCTGTCTTCTGCAGAGCTGTGGGCTACTGCAGTGGCGGAGGGGCTGGGGCTCTYGCTGCCGGTGAATCCAGCCTCCGGTGTGATGTCACTGCTGCTGCTCTCTCCACTTTGCGATGCTGAGGACTCAGCTGGCACTGCGTCGTGGCTGTGCGCCCTTGTGCTCGGGACCTGTGGCAGGCTTGGCAGCATGGGGGAGCGTGGCCAAGGCTTGTCCCACTCCATGGATGCTGGGCCACCTTGGCTTGTGCCTTCAGCAGTGCTCTGGGTTGCCCAGAGAAAAGAGAAGCATCCTGAAGGTTGGCGGCTGATTGGAGGAAGGATGATCCTGCTGCCATGGCTCTGCAGCGGCCTCGGTGTTGCCAGGGCTGATGCGCTCGTGCTAGGCCTGGCCTCTGGCATGGCAGGGAAACCCTCTTCCCTTGCCCCAGTGAGAGCAGAAGCATCCTGCTGGGGGAATGGAAGGGAAGCGCCACTGCCGGGTGGGAGGTGTTCCCTGGAGTCATCTTCTGCAGAGCTGTCAGCAGGCCATTGCAGTGGCTTGGGCCTGCCTCTGGCAGAGCATCCCGACGACGCTGGCAGAGGGGGCAGCTTGACTTGGCTTGTAGACGCTGCCGTTTGACCTCTGCCCATGCGCAGGGATGCGTCTGCCTGGGTTGCCGCCTTGGCGGGGAGAGGCGGCAAGGATGGCAGAGGCGGCAGCTCTGCTCCTGAGGAACTGCTGCGGGGCAGAGCCTCCCCGTGCTCCACGCTGCCCGTCTGCAACAGAAGCCCAGGAGAAAGGCCCAGTTACCGTGGGTGGGGAGTCCTCCCGCACCCTCCCTGCTTCCCGGCTGGCAAACCTCCCTGCTGGGAGCCCCAGTGGCAGCGCTCAGCCCCACGGGCGGGCGGCCACCGCCCTGCTCCCAGCCGGCACCTGGGGAGGGGGCTGGTCGCTGCTGGGCAAGGGAGAGGTGAAGGCAGTGCCCCCGGGGAGCCCYGCGCCGTGCCCTGGCAGCGTGCCGCGCCGAGGCGGCGGTCAGCCTGCCGGGGGACAGGGACCCGCTGTCGCCTCCCAGCACCTGCCGCCGGCTTCTCGGCAGCTCCGGGCAGTCGGGAAGCGGCTCTGCCCGCGGGTCTGGGCGGCTCCGTACCTCTGCGCTGCCGTCCTCGGGGTGCCGCGAGCTCTCTGGGCGGGCGAGCGGAGGCAGGCTGTCCCTCCGGGGGAACGAGGCCGAGCTCTGGCTCCGCTGCGTCGCTGCGGGTGGCTCCTGGCGGTCCACCTGCGGGGAGAAGGAGGTGCGCGATGGAAGCGGTTGGGGTGCCACAAGCGGCCCCTGAAGCGCAGGAGACACCAGCCCCGCTTCGAAGGGCCCCGAGGAAAGGCCCCGTTGCCGCAGGAGCCCCGGGCTGGCCGTCTCGCAGCACCTCCCCTTCGCCACCGTCCTCGCGCTCGGCTCGCGCGCCCCACGCCTGCTGCCTCCCTGCGTCCAGCCCCACGGCTCACCTCGCCGCGTTCCCGCGTGCTGGGGCGCCCGTCTGCGGCCTGGGAACAGGGGTTCGCCTTCCGCTCCACGGGCATCTCCRAATTCGCTGCCGGACACCACTCACGCCGGCACCGCGAGGAGCTGCTCCCTCCTGACGGAGTCGCTCTCCTCACACTGGGGGCCGCGGGGCGCCCGCCCGGCAGGTCGCCGCGGGGACGCCCCTGTCACAAGGGCCGCGTGGGCCCGACGCCGCCCCCATCACAAAGCCCTGGCGGTCGCCGTGGGGACCGGACGGCCGCCGCCGGGGCCGCCCCAGCCCCGCGGCCTCGCCTCCGGCCCCCTGGGCCCGCGTCCCGAGTCCCCCGGGAGCTGGGGCCTGGGCAGCAGGAGGAGGCTTCGCGCCCCCAGCTCTGCGCTGCCCCGTGCCTCGCGGCGGCGGCCCCTCTCCTTGCCTCCCTGCCTCCGAAGCCCCTCGCAGTCCCTGGACAGGCCCCTCCGGCTGGTTCATCCTCAGCACGCTCGGTGGGCTGGGCCGTGTCTCCCACCGCAGAACTCACTGCCCAGCCTCGGGGGCGGATGCTGTTCCCTTCCCTTTGGGGGATTTCCTGTGCCAAGAGACTTCTGACAAGACCAACGGGCACAGACATGATTGTCATCTCTACGGAAAGCATCCCGCTTTCCGCAGCCTCGCGTCCCTGGGGTATCCYGATGACACAYATTTCTGTGTTCTGTCACCGGCTCYGGCAGGACTTAGTCCCAGTTGYCTCATGCTCTGGAGGTGGCAAGGGCAGGTGTGCCTCACACACCAGCCCCCRGCCCACCCTGAGCCCTGACCCCTGCCTTCCCCCTCCCAGCTCTGCTCCTCYGGAAAGGGGCTCCTGGAATTTCCCCCCTGCCCTCCGGTCCCTTCTCTTCCTGCTCTCCTGCTATGGCTTTGACCCAGATCCTCACTGGGGGTGCTGCTGGCCCCTGTGTCACTCCACGTGGTCTTGTTCAAGGGTTTCCCCCAGGGGAGGTGGCCCAGAGGGAAGGGGCAAGGGAGCCACAGCCRTACAAAAAGCTGTACAAATGCTTCTTCTGCACACATTTGTGCCTGCTGTGGCCTGGATTTTTGCTGAACAATAAAGCATCTCCCCGATTTGCCATGCAGCATGCTCAAAGGACCGTGACAGTCATGGGGAGACTCTGCAGGACTGTATCCCTCCTGTCTCCTTGCTTCCGGCTTCTTGGGTACCTCGGGTTATGCCGCTCCTGCCTCGCACTGCTCCTGGGGTCGTGCTGTTATTTCCTGAATATTGCAGCTGAGCTTTGGCTAGAACTTGGAAGCAGAGCGGAACAGAAGCCAGAGATCTGCCCTACCCCATGACACAGCCCTTCTCTGTGGTGTCTCCCAGTAGCTGCATGGTCAGAGGTGGACAGSGCTCCCCTTCTTCTCAGCTGTCATCAGGAAGTGACAGCTGTCCTTCTCAAAGGCATCGGCGCAGTATTTGCTGCTTTCCAAGYGCTTCAGGCACCACGCTCTGTGCGCTGAGGGCTGCTTGTGCCATTAGAGCACTCTTAGCTCTGCAGTCTTCTGTCCCTTGTGGGGCTGACTGTTTCTGGTTTCTGAGTCTGGTGGCCAAGATGTGGAGCCTGTCCTTTGCTTTCCTATCTCTGCATGCTACTGGAAAAAACAGTCTTCCTGGTGCTTGGCAGAAAGAGMTGAGATTTTACTGGATAAATGTGAAATTGAGGATGATGCTAAAGCTGCATTTGTCTGCTGGGCTTTTTGCTAGTAGAGCTCTGATCAAGGAATGGAGAGTCTTGGAGTAGCCCTCGGGCACATTGCCATACTACCATCTGACAATCTTACAAAACAAGCTATTGAGTTTTATGCCATAAAAGAGTGGCTTCAGGGCAGAGATCTCAGAGGATGCGTGCCAGGGCCATGTGTCAGCCTGGGAGTTGTACAGCCAGACCTCACGAAGCTCTGGGCTCAGAGAGAAGGGTGTGCCTAGCAAATCACTGGCCATCTCTTCGGTGCATGCCATTAACTTTGAGATCCCAAAGTACCATGGTCTGAGCATTCCTCAGTTACTGTGGAATATGTTGGAGGCTTTGATGTCTCATTGCAGCATCATTTAATGAATGGTCTTTGTTAGYTGGACTGTGCTCTCAGAAAATAGCCTGTCCTTCCTCACCTGGATGCACTTGTCCGGGGACCTCCCCATCACAGTACTCCTGCATGATCAACTTATATTCCTCCTATGGGCTAAGGAAAGGCTCATGGCATGTGCTCATATCTGGGTGCTGGAGCTTCCTCAGGGTGACCATCTCTTGGAGTACTGCCTCCTTGTTTCTTGCTGGGATCTGTCTTGAACTATTTCAGGGCAAACAGCTCCTTTRTCCTCACTAGTAAGAGCTCTGTGCTTGCTTCCCAGATGATGCTTAGGATTTTCTCATACTTTCCTGCTCTTTGCCAGTCACAGGTTGGAAGAAAAAGGTAAAGTTCAGACTATGTATTGGGCATAAATGATAGGGCTTTGGTAGSAGGGGGTGCAGGGTGCTCAGTGTGGGAGGAGGTCATGGACCACTCTATTGCAGTCACAGCCAGATCCAGTGAGCTATGAAATGGATGGCAACATCCCATTGATCACCAAAACTTGAAGCRATCAGAGGCACACATGGCCCCTGCTCAGGCATATTTAAGAAACTGCAGTAGCTGCAAGGAGCAACAGATACAAAAGGACATAGATGAGGAGATACATGACACATATCTCCTCAAAGAARGATACAGAAAGGAGATGCAGGAGAAAACACAGGAGGACACACAAGACAGGACAAGAGAGGAGGAGTGTGAAGAGGCATGATTTTGGAAAAAATGGAGAAGGAAGCAGAGGAGACACAGGGAAGGGGACGGTGTTAGGGACATGGCTGGAGATGCACTCTCACAAGGAGGTGCTCCGTGCCAGAGGAAGTATGTCTCTGAGGGGAGAACCCTCAGGGGAACTTTTCTTTTCTTGTCCTCAATGCTCAAATCAAGAATTAAAAGTTTCTGTTAATTGGCCAAAAATTAAATTAAGTGACATTCCCCACATCAAGATTGTTTTGCTCGCAACAGGCTATGCTGCTGAAGAGAGTGGTGCCCTGGTGTGGGGTTCAGCTGCAGAAGATTATGCTCCCCAAGGTCAGCCTGTGATCAGGCTGGTAATGTGTCTTTCTCTGCCAGTGCACTGTTGTGCTTGTTTCCAAACTGCTAGTGTGTTGTGTTTGCTACCTGAGCACAGCTGGCTGGCATGGAGCTCAAACCTGCTGCCCAGTCTTCTGCATGTGCTGGGGCAGGAAGAAGAAGTAGGACCACRATAATGAGGCATCAGGTAATTCCCGCTGCACAGACTTCTGGATCAGACATTACTAGGAGCCTGTGCATCAGTCCACCTTCTCTGCTCTGCAACCCTGTAGTTGGCTGCCTGGCCTCATTTGTGATCCAGCAGACAACTGCATTGGGTGGGCAAGTTCTGGAGGGGGAAAGAAAGCACACTGATGCAGGAAGTAGCACAGAAAAAACCTGATTGTTGCATGATTGGATGCAGGAGGGCAGACACTCGAGTTTTCTGCCAACTCTGGCACAGCTGACACACAACTGGCAACTCTATAGAGTAGAAACTCTATCTGCCAAACGCAGCCCCAGAATGCACCCCCAATGGCAAGGGTGAGCTTCTTGCTCCTGTTGGGACTGGAAGCAGACCCATGCAGATGGGTTGTAATATTTCCCTGCCTCTTGAGAAACAGGGAGGTTTAAGTTGTTCCTTCCCGTGAAGAGCCTGGATGCTCTCAGAGTAAAGGCCATTCAATATCCTAAGGGGGCACTGGAGAGAATTGACCCAACTCAGTGGTTTTGCTGCAGGGAGCACAGGCTAGCAGCATGACCTGGGTTTKCAAACAAATGAGATTACACATCTGTGGCTATGCTCTCAGCTTGGAAATAAARGCCTAGCTCCCACACCATTTGCCCCATGTCCAACCTGCTTACAGGGGGATAGCCCAYAGGCCTGATGCTTTCTTCTGTTAAATGACTGTTGATGTAAATACGTAGGTGTGCTCCCTTCCCAAGGAACTCCTCGATGCAAGGTTTGATTTTAGCCTTCCCCATCTGACCAGCCTGCAGCCTGCAGCTGTAGCATTGCGAGAGATCCTTGTTTCACTCACCTCTGTGACAACCATGCTCTCTGCAGCGATGACGTCAGCTCCAAAAAATAGTAAATGCCTCCAGCCTTCCCCAGCTTGTCCGCAGGTGCWGAATTTGCTGGGCATCTCACCCCAGGGCCCTTGGACTAGTTCAAGTCCTGCTCCTACCTCATGGCTGCATAGAAACGCTGCTTATCACTGAGTGCCTGCCACAGGTGGTAGGAGCAGTGCAGCTCTATTTCTGCACTGCTCTATTCCTACTGTGACCCTGTAAGCTGTAACTTGCCACCCTGACACAGCAGCCTTTAGGCTWGTTATCAAGCAATTACACCTACTGTAGAGGGCTACACGAGATAAGGGACACACAGTCACTGCCAGGGCTTGGCACAGCAGCTCAAGGCACTGTGGCTCACCAGCAGTGTGTGAGGGATACAGGGAACAGAAAGCATCCCAGCAGGTGCTTTTAATTCCTTCTCAGCAGGTTTCCAGTTCCCTGACTACCCCAACCCTGCTCTGCCCTGCTCCATGGGGATTTGCTCTCYTGCTGCACAGCTGGGACCCACAGCTGTGCAAAGAGCAGCCAGGCAACACCTTTCCTGTGGATCTTGTGTGGGACCTTCCTATACTTCTTCCCACACCATTCCTGTTCTGCTCCCCCCCCCCAGTGCCTTGCAGTGATTCTGAAATACTTTCCCATTACCAGAACAAAGCCCCAGAGCTGGGCTGATTTGTCCCTYTTCCCACTGAAGAGTCATTCAGAAACTATTGGGTCCCTGGGAAGCACCTAGACTTTAGAAAAACTCTTTTTTTTCCCTATGACAGATTGTTTCTCTGGGATTCCTCCAAGCAGTGTGAGCTATCATCTTGTTCCCACTGCACCCAAAGCCTGGCAACCTAGCTCCCTGCCTGCCTGATGCTCAGGCCTCACTCTTCCTCAAAATGGTTGTTTTTCCTCCTTAGCTACATCAGGGAGGTGTTAGCTCAGCTTTGTCTCTTGCCTTAGGGTATAACCGATTTGGGGTACCACAAGTATTGCTGGTGGAGAGACAGGGATGGAATAACTAATAACAAATCAGCTTCCATCAGCTCAGAGCACCCATAAGCTGAGAAATGGGAGTCATTCATGCCATGCTGTGGACAAGCTGGTTCTCAGAGATTCAACCTGTGTGTAGGAGAACAGACTGGATGGCCGAGGTATTACATTGGTCCAAATGATGATGCATGCTCCCTGAGAGCACAGATGCAGAGAGATCCCATAGGACCAAGCAGGAGCAAGCAACTCAGCTGCATGACATGCAGGAGGCATGCGCTTCGCTTACAACTCTCATCGTCTCTCAGTCAAGCTGGGAGAGCAGAAGARCTGGCCATTCCTGAGGAAAAGTCAGACATGAGGTTTTCTTTATGGAGGAAGGTTGTCCTGCTGCAGAGCACCTCAGTGTTAAAYGAATTGTTAGGCTAAGCTGTAGAAGTCTGGAGTTCCTCCCTGTCTTCTGTGGTGTTCATACAGCTTCTTGTGACACACGGCAGCCCAGCCAGAGGTGATGGCTAGTTGCCAGGCTCCCTGGCTTGCTGTTCCAACATGTCACGGCAAGTCTCCCAGCTGTGCACAGATGATGTGGTTCCTAYAGGGAAACCCCTCAACAACCCACAAGGTTAGTGCAATTTGGCTCCAGCGGTCTTTGCCAGGCATGACTAGCTAGCATCTCCTCATCAACATTTGGTTGAGGCCTTGAATGAGTGCAGATCTGCCTTGTTGTGAGGCAAACTGCTGCTATGGGGCAGAGTGGCAGCAGTGTCATTCCCTGCCTGCTGTGTATGTCTTCTTTGTACAGATGATCATCTAAGAGTAATCTGGTGCTGCAGKGGCCTGGATAAAACACAAGTATGGGACCACCACCACAGACCCACAAAATGCTTCCAGAGCAACTACGATTTTTGCAGACTCTGTGCCTTCCACAAGCACACCTGGGGTGTGATAGGGCCATGACCCTGAAAGCTTTTGTGATTGAGCTTCCATCCCAGCATGGCTGCAAAAGGTCTGGTCTAAATAAAGTCAGAGTTGTTTTGTGCTATGCAGCTAACTTGCTGTGGCGCCTGCATAATTGCCCTCTAGGATCTGGCTGGAGCTGCTGGAAGCAGAAGAACAGCTTCTCTCTAGAGTGAGCTGGAAACTTGGAGGGGGGGCGGGGCAGATGTTTTCATGCTCCTTTTTGGCCAGCTGCCTACTGAGGGATGGTGGAGAATGCCCAAGGCCACGAGTAGTGTGGATAGCTCAGGGCTGTTGGGCTGCCACGTGGGGTCGCTCTGCTTCCACAAGTTGATGTCCCTGGGCCTGGTTCCACAGGGTCACAGCTGTTTCTGCTGTATAGAGCCAGAGTACACTGTGTTCACCCAGAGTCCTTTATTAAATAAAATGTTTATGCATGCCTTTGCTCCAACTAACATCTTGGCCGGCTTGCACAAAGCCTGCTCTTCTCAGCAGTTCCAGCTGCACCAGGGTGTGAGCTCCAGCTGGCAGGAGGTCTCAGGAAGGGCCTGTGTAATGCTAATTTTAGGAGCCTGGTTGCCTCCCCAYTCCTTGTACCCCACTCAACCCCCTCTGTCAATATGGCTGCCTGGGGAGGCAGCTGCCCTGTAACCCCTGGTCAGGAGAGCTTTAGTGCCTAGGGGAGCTTCTGGTCCCTTTGAGGGGATGCTGGGAGCCACAGTTTGCTTTTTTTRCCATAGAAGGGCTGACACCCAGCCCACAAACCTTCTACCCTTTTCCTAACTGTCCTCCCAAGCACGGATTTGGGATRGATCTCAATGCTTCAGAAACAGCTCAGAAATCGCTTTCATGGACTCTAGAGTTCCTCAAAAACCCCAGGTCACTGCTCCAGCCACTGATCCTCCTAAACCCCCTCCTGGGGATTACCAGCTCATCGCAGCCATGTGCAGCACCGTAGGGCGGGATGGGCCAGCTCCAGAACTCACAGCCCTGCTTGCCACAGAGCACAGCTCCCCCAGGGCATTGTCAAGGCTAGCACCACTTTCTAGGGCTAGCTTATTTGCTGCTCTCCATCCCAACCTCTATGTTGTCTGGCATGTCCCGCATCCCAGTTGGTGTTGCCTGGAATGTGCCCATTTCCTTCCCTGACGAAGGGGTTTGTTTGTGCCAGTTTTGCTCTTTTGAATTTAAGCGAGGACATGCTGGTCCCACTGGACTGTGTCATCTTTTGAGCAGTGTGTAGCCACTCAGTCCATGCCTGCCTAGCAATCCTCAGCCAGATGTGCCAGGCATTGTGTTCATGCTGCCATTCTTGCTAGCCCCTCTGAGAGAGTGAGGTAACTCCTCCCCAAGCCATTTCCCCTATGAGAAAGGAGTAGCATGCCTTGGGGAAGGAGGACCATCATATTGAGCTCATTTGTCACACTGCCACCTGAAACCAAACCCAAGAAAAGGTGTCTGGAGGCTTATGGGGTGCTCTGGACACAGATAGGATTTGGGGAGGGATACCGGAGCTTGGATCTGCTCCATGGGCCCAACAGTTGAGTAACATCTTAGAAACTGGCATTATCTAGTATTAATGTACATGCCAAGGGTGTGCTGAGAGAGTAGCATGAGATGAAGCATACCAGTGTGCAGAGTTAAACAGCCCAAATAACACATCTAGGGGAGGACACGGAGGGAAGCTGGAAGAAACTGGAGGGATTAGTGCCAAGCTATTGGTCTTCTGGCTGGTAATCAGATGGTAGGTACCTACAATAGACTGGGCTGGGTTAGCCAGCCTTGCAGCGTGGGGGAAGAACTGAAATGGGCAAACTCAGATCTCAGTGTCTTGAATTCTGGAGTCCAGAAATGAGTCAATGCTGATGGCCATTCGGGTGACAATGGCCCGGCACTGTAAGTTTGCTGCCTTATTGTGACTCATTGCACAGGGAAGGCTGGAGGCCTGTTTCCCAAGAGCACTGGCTTTTGGCAGAGCTGGTTTTACCCAAGCGGCTTTTGTGCCCCCTCCAAGTTGTGTACTATGGCCCTTGCTAAACAGTGTTGATAAATACTGCAGGGCATGCCAAGTCGCACAAGATGACAACTGATGCGCTCAGGCTGGAGAGAGCACCTGGCCTGATGAGAGGAATTTTCCACTCTGCTCCTGTAAGTGTGTCTCACCCAACTGGAGGACTTCCCCAGCTCTCCTCCAAAATAAAGACTCATTTGCAAGGTTCCCAACTGTCCCTGTCTGGGACTGCCTAGGGCTATAAATCTTGACTGTGCAGGGCTGCCCCTGGGCACGGGTCAGAGCAAGGGGTGGCTGGGTCACCTGGGGTATAGCTGCACCCGTATTCAGCCTTATCCAAAAGGGCCATATTTGTGTCCTGGCAGTGAACTGCCCCATAGCTTTTGCTTTCCAGACACATGGGCAAAATCAGGGTCAGACCTGCACTGGACCAGTCCCTGCCCCAAGAATGTACCTTTTAACAGATGTTGCTCCTATTCTTATGCATCCTGGAGCAGGCAGGTGCTAGGTTACTCCTCCAGGGTCGTCCAAGCTGGCTGGGTCAGCTCTGCCTCCCCGTTTCTGCCACAATCTCTGGCATGTTGGAAACACCTGAAAGACTGACAGGTGCCTTTTTCCTCTGAACCCCTGTGACTCTGCTTGAAAAGTTTAGTTCTCACAGGTCTAGACTTGGCCTTGGTTTAAGCTTTGCTTTTCTTTGGAGGAAAGATGTCTAAGGAAGTGAGTTACCACCATTCAGAGCACTGTGGGACATTTGTAGCATGAAGAGGGTGTGCTCCATCACATGCTGGCTAATTTATGGTAATTAACATGCTAAATCCCAATTTAATTTGGCCAGCTAACATTACAGAGATGTAGCTTTCCTTGTCTGCCCTGCAATCCCAGTGTGTTCAACAGATGTTTATTTCTCTGAGTGCCAGCAGGGCACTGGATATAAAGCTCTAGTTAAATGATGACTGAGTTTTCTCCAGGGCTGGTTTGGCGCTGGGGATGGGAAGTTAAGGACTTTGTCCTTTCCCCAGTGCTGGACACAGCTTTCTGGTCTGCCTTTCCTTTCCCTGACATGTGGTGAGACAAATGAGACTAATCATGCAAATTGTGCAAACTGGCTGCAAAAGGAGATCCATGCCTAGTCTGTGGGAACAGTGAGAAAGGCTGCCCATTGCAGGRGACGATCATGCCACATGATGTACATATATCTGGTGCACAAGGACATGGTGCAATACATATCCCTAGAAAACACTCCTTCTCTACTGCAACGCAGTGTGCACTGCCACTTCGCATGCATGGCTGCAACAGGCCTGGGGCTGGCCCACCCCATGGCCCCAGGACCTGCAGAGAAGGTACTTGTTTTGAACCATGACATCACACATGGCCTTCAAGAAAGTGCCTCCGTGAAGCCTGAACCGTGCTGAATTTAGAGAGCGGTTGGAAAGCCTACATTTCCCAGCCAACAGCCATGAACAATTATGGGATCCACCACTGACTGGGCAGCAGAGAAATGGGATTATCTGGGGCAATATTTTTAACTTAGCAGCTGCTGAACTCTGGTAGAACTTGATCCCTTTGTAAAGAAAGCTTTTCTCCCCACATCCTCTGGCCAGAGATAAACAAGGCTTTATGGAAAGTTACTGATACTGGAACACACATGAACCCAAGACAGCTGAGATGCCCTGTGCCCAGTATAACAGCAAGCCCCAAAGCAGTGCTGGGTTCTCCTTCCCATGTCCCCAAAGCCTGCCTTCGGAACATTCCTGCAATATATTTCCAGTGCTTTGGACAGCTTGGTTTGAAGGAACCGAAGTGACAGGATTCCTGGCTGTTCTCTTGGGAAACTGTTTCAGAGGCTAACGTGGAGACCTTCCCAAGTCCTGGTAAGCTGATGGGTGCTGGATCAGTGCATGCTGTGCGTCATGTATGCAGGCACAGAAAAGAGCAGGCAACTGGAACAGGCTGGAGGAACTCAGTGTCTGTGGATTCTCCACTGGAGATAGACAGAGCATGGGCAGAAAGCAATGTAAGAGGCAGCAGACCTAGTCCTGCCCCCTGATACTTGGGACACGGTGTTCTTTTCAAGCAATGATAAGGATAATCAATAATAAAAACAGGCAGTCTGGAAGCAAGCCCGGTCTCTAGCATCAGCGACCTTCAGGAGCTGGGTTACTGGAGCAAGCTCAGGTATTCAGGCAACAGCGTGAAGAACGCTTCATCAGGAGCAAGAACGGAGTAAACATTGCTGCTGGACACACATGGCAGGGTGTACAGCAAGCACTGCCCAGGAGCGCATGCCTAGTGTACTGGCATCCCCATGTACATCCTCCTGGTCACACGGCAGACTCTGTAGCCCTTCACACCTTCAAGCAGCTATCTCCACACAGATGCCGCTGCAATTGTTCATGTGCACATACATGCATGCATACAACGAGTACCTCCATAGAGAACTAGCTAGATAACAGCACTCTCATGGACACACAGATCTGGGTGCTTGTTATCCAAACAACAGTACTCACAAAAAGACAGGCAGAGCGTCATGCACATGTACACACTGGTGAAGCATGGCCAACCAAGACTTTGGAATAACCTCAAGTGCTTACATAATGAYTTACGTTTACAAACCACTGCACAAACATGACCCGCTCACCAAGAACACAGCATATCTCAGCAAGATTCTGATATAACAAACCCCCCCAGCTTCTGGACAGAGGACTATTTGGGTTTTGTGATGTGGCAAGGGAAAAGATTCACATTTGTGCAAGCCAAGTCCCTGCAGAGCTCCAGCAACTGGGCTTAAGCTCTGTGCAACAGCCTGGAAGATTTAAGCTGGCCTCTGAAGTGAGTTTATGTCCTGCAGGAGGTTCTGGCTCTTTCTGAGCTTGTTGAGTTGAGCTTCCTCTCCCAGGGTCCTGCCCCATCAGCTTCTCTACAGCAAACATCGCTGTCTGTGCCTCTGAATCCCTGGCTTGCCCAGGCTGTCTCAGACCGGTATAAGACCCTGTCTCATGCTTTGAGGAGGATTTTCTTTGCTTGGGTCCTGGCTGTTTCTTTACTTGTGCCCTGGTTGAAATGCTGTAGTTAGTATGGTGGGGAGGATGTGGGCCTTGCAGCTGCTTCAGGAGGTAGTCCACCCTTAAAAGCCACAGCCAGGGTGAGCATGCGAGAAGAAGAGCTTGTTCTTGCATGCAGTACAGGGCAGCTGTGTTAAAAGGTACGTGCTTTTCCTGTCTAGCTCAGGAAGTCCCTCCGCTGGATATCCAGACATCTTCACATCCACCCTTCTCGTTCTTGGCACTTCCAGCCCTATAGATTGATTCTTCCTCTTCATCTGGGCACATGAACCCCAGAGCAGACTACTTGTACCAGTCCTTTAAAAGTGTCTGCAGCAAAGATCTGCCTAGAATAGGCTAAAAATAGCCAAAAGCGGAGGAAAAAAGTGACTCTATCACTCAGCAAAGAGCATAACCAGTTGCTGTCTGACAAAAATGAGAGGGGAACTGTTGGTTAAAAATAACAGCTGCTCTCAGGGAGCCAGCCCAGGCCACTGAGTTCCCAGCTCTTCTGCAGGCAGCATGCGTCTGTGGAGAGATCGCACTCGTGAGAACTGCACTCCTACACAATATCTGAATAATAAACCCTGCTGAGCTCCCATCTGGGACAACATGGTGATGGGGAGACCCATCCAAGTGTCAGCCGGACACTTTCCATCCTTATGGGAGAGCTGCCCGTGCCTCTGTGCCTCTTGTGCAGAGAGTAGCGTGGTTCAAACACCCTCATTCCTGCCTCACTGCTGTGCTACCTTCAGATTCTCTCCTGGGTATGCTGGGAGCCCTGTGGGCCATACTAACATCAGCACTGCCAGCCAACACCACAGGATGTGGCTGTGTGACTCGGGACAAACCTTGCCCTCTGTTAGCAGCTGGCTGCACAGGCCTCAGGTCTGTGCTCCTTAACCCCCAGGCACAAGCGTGATTGCATCCAGCAGGATAGGGCTGTAATTCTGATTTAACTATTTTTACATCAGGGCAGTAGAGGCAGAAAACACCACGGCATGGCCAAGGGAGCAGAGAACTGGGGAAAACTTTGTTGTGTTGAGTTCCAGTGTTTTTCTTCACTTCAACACTGAGTCATCAAGTAGTTCATAGCTCACATGAGCAGCTCTTTCTGAGCCTGCAGGCAGAAATCTGGGTGACTCTCCCTTTCCCACAGCAACAACATCTGCAGCACTGTTCAYGTCCACTTCAGATGAGCCTGAACCCAACAGCTTCCCAGGCACCACTGTAGGTGGTCACTCTTCAATGGAACCTTACAGCTAGGAACAAAAACAGTGAAGAGAACTCCAGGCTGAAGAAATAGACTTCACAGGAGACTAAGCTCAGTGGCTTTAAATCCTATGGGCTGGGTTTTCGTCACTGACTGATACTGCTTCAGCCTCTTGTCCTTTTCTCTTATTCCCTTRCTAGAGACTCCTGAGGAGCTAGTGGAAGTCACAAGCAAGCAGATAGCATCATGCAGTTTCTGCCATGCTGGGTCAGGAGCATGCAAGAACAGAYGATGTGTTCCGGGCACAGGGGAATGCAAAACAGAGTTGGAGTCTGTGTTTGGCCCCAGAGCTGATGTATGAACCTGTCCACATTTTAGGCAGATTGAAAACATGCCTGTTCTGAGACCATATGAAAGTGCACAAGTTTGTAGCTTTTCTACTGTCTCTGATCTTGCCTGTTCCTCGTCTTAGTTGACATGGAACTGTTGAGGTAGTGCCAGATATTAGACATACCCTAGGCAGTTTTCTAGGACACCTCATCCTAGATAAAGGCAAACCACACTGGCTTCCTCGGAGCCATCCCTCACCTTTAAAACTCTGCTAGGATGCATCCCACCCCATTCCTTCTGTTGCCTGAGCAATCCAACCTCATTGGTCCTCCTTAGTAGGTTTCCCCAGCCCTTGTCAATGGGAGAGGTTTGTTGCCAGCAGGGTGGATGCAGAAGATGCTGGCCRTTGCTGGAATATGGAGAATATGGTGGCTCACTAGCTGGATGCTGAGAGCTGGCTTTGGGCCAGCAATGGGGCCAGTTTTCAGGACAGTGATTTCACAGGTTGGTGAGCGCTGGAGGAATGAGGAGAGCTTGCAAAGCACATCACTTTTCTGGGATCCACTGGGTTGCCTCTTGCCAGGCTGTAAACTCTCCATGTCGCTCGCAGAGCATCTGGATCAAGCACACTGCCTGCCATTGTGTGTCTCCTGCCTTGGTTATTATCACTTCCCCATCCTACCTCATGCTCAGTGACCACAGCCTGAGTCAATGCATGATGTCTGGTCATGCTGTGGCAGCCACCCTATCTCACGTGGCTTTTCAGCCCCAATGCCCAGCACTTTCTCATGTCACCCTGGCTACTATGGCACACAGCTTGACCAGAGCAAATTAATCCCAGGAGGGACGCAGGTGGGTGGCAAGGCTTACTTGTGCTTTCAACCTYCCTGGGAGCCCTGCTGGCCTGGTTCTAGGAGAATGGCTTCAATTCGGTGTCAGGGAGCTGTGTGGGCAGAGCTCTGGAGATTGTCTGGGTGTCAGTGCCCTCCATTGGCACAGCACAGCAATGAGACTAGGGAGCAGTGCTGGCCAGAGCTTGGGGGCACTGATGTACGGTTTATAGGGCTGTCCCAGGGGTCAGTCTTACTGTCTGTCCTTATTCCTCCAGTCAGAGGAGGACGAATTATAGGATCATAGAATGTTTGAGGTTGGATGGGACCTCTGGAGATCATCTAGTCCAACCTCCCCGCTCAAGCAGAGTCACCTAGAACATGTTAGACAGTGTTGCATCCAGGCGGGTTTTGAACATCTCCAGAGAAGGAGATCACACAATCTCTCTAGGCAACCTGTTCCAGCGCTCTGTCACTCTCACAGTGAAGAAATTCCTCYCCATACTCAGGCCTGAGATGAGAAAGAACACTGCTGACAAGATGTGCATGGCACTTTTGAAGTGCTACCCAGCTGAGGGTCTCTCAGGATTGCTAATTTTCCCTTCATTTGCAGGGAGCTCTCCACACCTTGCATCTGTACCTTTTCATGGCTGGGAAACAGAGGCCCAACACAATGCAGATCTGGGAAGTGAAATCTATTGCTCTTCTGGCTCATGCATGGTGCAGACCCCCCTGGTCCTCTGAGCCAGTGACAGCTGAAGCACTACATCCCCAAGCTATCTCTTTGGCTGTGAAAACTAGGCTGCTTTTTCTCTGTGGGTAACGCCTGCACCACCTGAAAGTAACCCAGACTCACTTCCCATCACCTGCTCCTTGGCAAAACAGTGCCTGTATGTTCCCCAGGGCACACCTTGCCTCCAGCTTCACCCTGTGGCCTTGCTGCCTTCCAGTGCTCTGTTCCCCAGATTGCCAGCCACATGTAGGGAAGATAAGGGTTCTACACCTTGCTCAGGAGGAGGACATGCTACAAAGTTGATGTTTAAGCCTTGCTTCTTCCCTAGTGATGCTATCATCACTCCATGTATGGAGTGTCCCAGAAGCAGCGCCCTAGTCTGAGCAACAGCAGCGCAGCCCTTGCCTGTTTCAGCCCTTGGCACTGCATGCCCAGCAAGCCCTCCTGGGTCTACCGCAGGGCTGAGAGCCTGGCCAGGAGATGGCAGCAGCCCCTCACTGTGATTCAAGGGCTGAGGCACAGGGCTGATATCCCCTCAAGCAAGTAATCCTACCTTTCTGCCCTGCTCAACCCTTGCTTCCCCCTTCCCTGACAGCAAGGAGGGTACAGGAACAACAAGGCAGAACTCCCTATAGCACAGCTGGCACTCTGGGTCATGGAGCAAGCCAGGTCAGGGCAGATGCCCTGGACAGGGTTTCAGTGGTGCACTGTGGGAGGAAGACACAGGGGATCCCAGGGCACATGCAGAGAGGCTCTCAATGTGGAGGCTCTCCAAGCAGGCACAGCTGGGCTCTGCTCTAAGCATTTCACCAGCAAGCCCTGCAAGGAATTGTGGTTTGAGGCAGCAGCAGTATGCAAAAGTCAGAAAGAACAAACTGTTTGGCTGCCAGCCCTTTGAGCTTCTGCTTYTGAAGTTATCTAACAGCCCAAACAAACACAGAAAACACTGCTTTGGCAGCAGCTGACTGGCCCAGCCCAGCCAGTGCAGGGCAGGTACAGCCTGTCCCATTCCTGCAGCTGTGCTGAGCTTGCAGTGCAGGGTCATCACTTGCAGCAGGTCCCATGGGGTAAGTGAAGGGCTTTGCTCCCCCATTCCCCAGCTCCAGCTCCATTGAAAACTGCACTTGGCACAGTGCCATCACAACAGACAGGCTCCTGGATTTCCCCTCTCCACCTCCTCCTAGGCTCCTTGCCAGTCTGCAGCCCCTGCCACCCAGACCTAGCATTGCCCATTGTATCCCATCCATACAGCAAGGATTCTGTGAGAAACCTTTGAATCGTTGCCCTTCTCCCAGTTGCAAYGCATATGTGGGGTTTAGCTAAGAAGGGAAAGGTGCAGACCCCCAGCTGATCCTGATCCCYGCCAAGCTGAGACTCTCTTTGGTTCTATTCTGCTCTCTCAGATTAACTCTAGGTCCATGGAGCCTGTTGTGAGGCTGGGGAGCCCCTCTCTGTGGTGGAACAGATGTCCTGATGGCTCTGTGGCTGCCCAGTGATGACTAGGGGTCACTTTAAAAACTCCACTATCCCTGCAGACAGGAATAATCACTATGGCTTGGGAGGGTTTCCCCTGTACTCTACTTGGTCCTTATCGGCTTGCCCTCAAACATGATTGCAACACGAGCTTGGCCACTGGTGAATACCTCTGGGTTGCCAAGCTAATCCCTGCATATCAGAAAGTAACTAGCAGGGTGCAATACGTGGTGTGTGCATATGCCATGACCAGAAGACTGTGCAAAGGAGGAAAGCTCGGATCCACCACTGCTGGGTAATTGATTGCATCTGCAGCCGTAGCTCCTGTGTTAGTGGGACATATCCTAGCTGGCATTCATTGGCATAGCATGGGCTTGCTGGTTACCAGAGAGATGATCTTGGAAGCTCCTGGAATGTTACCTGTGAAGATATTTGGGCTTTCCAAGGGTCATGACTCTGCAAGGTTCTAGTGCTTGAGCTCTGGTGCCTGTGCTTCCCCCTTATGCAGGGGCAGAGCAGGGCTGTGTATGTAGCTCAGCCTGGAGCCCACAGCCTGAGCAAGACATGCTTGGTTCAGCTGTGCAGGGGGAGGGGGATGAGCCTGGCTGTTGCACAGATGAGCTATGCTGCCAAAGAGCTGCCGACTTGAAGCATTTGGCCCAGGAGATGGGCAGGAAATGACCGCCAATCTTGTGTGTTTTGTATACCTGTACCACACTGCAAAGGGGCTAGTCTGGTGCAGAAGTGGAAGCTGTGCCCAGACCTGGGTGGCTGGGGAGAGCCTGGAGCATGATCTCAGCAGGACAGCCCTCCCAGCCCCAGCTGGCAGCAGAAAAGGGAAGCTGTGGGTTGTACCCAGGCTCTGAAAAACAAGGTTGTATTGCAGTGTCTTGTCACAAGTGCAGAATTCACATGCAGGGGTGGGAGGGGGCTGAGGGTGGGAGGGGGAAGTGGGAAAGGGGTGGAGAACTCTTGTTACGTAAAGTGAATCCTCTAGCCTTCCTTCCTGCTGCCGCCTGGGGCTGAGGGTATATAAACAGCTGAGCTATAATTATCTCGAGATGGTGAGCAGCAGAGCTTGCCTGAGCTCCCAGCTGCGATGGGCAAAGCTGTGGGGCAGATGGGCTCAGAGCTCATCCAGATCCTGGCCAGCCAGGGAGCAGGCATCCATTGGCCCAGGCAGGCTGTACTTCTCTACTGGGGAGGAAGATATGGCCCGYAACATGCTCTCTCTGCAACAGGCAATGGAGAGACCCCCTAAAAAAGAAATAGAGACTTCATAGAAGAAATTGTCCCCACAGAGAGAACTGAAGASTCATTCCTCATGGGACTGGATGGCACAGGCCTATCAGTTAACACCTGACTGGACCAAGACTGGTCTTAAACGTTGTTTCCCATTCCAAAATAGTCACCGTTTGTGAAAGGATGGTACGAGGAGAAGACACCTGCTTCTGCATTCCTTTTTTGTTTGCATTTTTATCATTTTGATCTCTCCTGGGAATCCATCTATTCCTGTTCCCAGGGAAGTTCCTCACCCCCAGTGCTCCTGGCAGGTGCCTGCTGGGGAAATGAGAGGGAAGCACCAAAAATCCTATGTCCTCTCTTCACTGAAATACAGTGAAGAAAGAAGTGATTCTCCTCCAGGCCTTGGGTGCAACAAAGAGAGTTGTTAGATATTTTGAGTGAAAACAGAAAATCACTTCTGGTTAGTTAAAAAGAGCCTGATGGGAGTAACTCCCCAGGGACAGTGGGGCCTACACACSCTGCCTACTCAGATGCTACAGATGGACTCTCTGATTCAGAGCCAGGTTATACTGTCCCTAGATAGACCAAATAGTTAGGCAGCTCCATCTCGTGCCATCTGCACAAGGCCAAGTTCCTGCAAGAGTTTGTCATTTTAAGACAGTTACTATCTCCATTGCAATAAGGGGATCCAACACCCTGGTGTGTTTCAGTGGACAAATTAGACACTAGAGAATTTACTGGATTTTGGCCTTCATAAACTTTGTGCCAAAGGTACTTCAGGATGCATCCTAAAAGTCACTATGTCCGTGAAGGTGCTTAGCATCTCTAGGTGTAAGCATTTGCTGAGTACTGGTGAGCAAGCCCTGCAGCTACCAAGCCCTCACGCAGCTTGTGAGCTGCCTRACAGCTTTGGCACCTCACCTCTGCCTTGGGCATCTTGGTGTCTTGGGCTGTGGTGCCCAGTTATTTCAGAGTGGGTGACTCCAAAGTACTTTCTGTACTTTGATTGGTATTACAGAAGTGCTAGTTTGGTGGCAAGACAATGCAGAGAGGGAAGGACCAACATGAGTTTGAAGATTGTCACCTGCTGCTGGCTGCCGGCCAGGTGTCAAGAAAAATTGGCTGAGAGGGAATCGACATCAGCAGCTGTAAGCTGGAGAAGGAGCCCTGGACTTCTTTGTACGCCACTGAGGAGCAGACTGCCGGCCAGCTACCTGCAAGAGGTGCATGGGCCTGTGTGGATGAGAGCTGCATGCCGTTGGTAGCACAGGGTTGCTTTCTGCTCTCTCTCTGGACCACGTTTAGGTCATATAAGGCCAGACTAGACTGAGATAGCTCTAGTCTGGGCTGAAATTTCTGGAGCTAATAGGAAATAGTGAGCTGAGAATGAGGAACTAAGACATGGCACAAAGACACCAGGTCATTGCAGAAGGCTCAGCCAAAGGCTGGCTGCAGGATGTGGAAAGTGCTTGGTTTTAGTCTGTGCTTAAAGTTTCCAGCTCCTTCAGCCTCCTTGGTTTCAGCTGAACACAGTGTTCACTTTCACTTCCCCACCCAGATGCCAGGACAGGCAAACGCTGGGAATTTACCATGCTCAGAACAACAAAAACCAAAAACAAAAGACATACATAAGAAAGCAATATTCAGCTTTGGAAGAAAAGAAGAGATCCATCATTTCCTACCCAAAAACAATCCACACTCAGAGGAAATAAATGAAAACAACSACCTGAAAAAGCAGAATTGATCACATGTGTTCTGGATCCTGGCTGCTCAACTGGAGCTGCTGGCTTGGGATGGGTGATCTCTCCAGTCACTCCATGAAAACCAAGGGCTGGCATGCTGGTGCCATGGAGATGTGTTAGTGTATTTTAGGGCACTTTGGAATAGTTCATTAGTGTGCAACCAGGTCATAAAGAGTTCTGAGCTGAGGCGTGCAGGGCTTGAAGTCCCAAGGTGAGGAAGAGTCAGTCTGTGGCTCCAGCATCACTAGTTGCTGACCACATAGAGGAAAACCACATCAGGCATGGGCATACCTCTTCATTTGGGTACCAGGTCATGCTTCATGCCATCACCTTGGACAGTTTGAGCCTGCTCTAGGTACCTTCGAATTTGAGTCTCTGCCCTGTGGCTACTGGGTCCCAACCTCACATGCTGGCTTAAGCCCATTCATATTTGATGGGGCTCAGTCTAAACCCATCTCTTTGCCTTCTTACAGGTGTCATCTGTGCTCAGTAGGTCTGGCAGGTCTCAGCTCCCCCTACCCCCATATCACTTCCTACCCTGCTTGGTTCTGGCTGAGAACAGCTCTGAGTCAGGGACAGCACTGACTGTCCTGTGTGCTCAGTTTCACAGAGCTATSAAATGACAATGGTAGATGACGTGTTTGTTAACAGGACTAAAGTGGTTCAGTAGATACCCAATATTAGCTGTTCCTTAGCACATTCCAGTTATTTACTCAGTGGGACTCCCACTCCAAAGCACTTTGCTGATGAAAAACACAGACTTGAAAGAGGCATTTGGCTGATGAAAGACACAGTCCAAGTTGCCAGCAGAGCAAGTTATCTGTGTCTTTATATCAGGCTTCCAGGTTTCACCATGCTGAAAGGCATGGCCAGCACCCTATGCTCCGCGATGTTCTCATTTGTGTCACGGATCTGCTTCCCTTTCCAAAAAGAGACAGGGGGAGCTGCTCTGGCTCTAGTCTACTTGGGAAGACCTGGAGGGAAGCTGGAGAATGTGGGACATCTGCACAGGCCACCTTAAGACCAGATCATTTTCTCTCATCCTCTTCAACATCTGCATACCCTGGAGAGTCAGTGAGTGCAGATGAGTTTTGGCCTAGCTCTGATGCAGGACATGCAGCTGGAAGGATAGGGGGTGAGCAAGAGGAGAGGACTCTGGAGCCAACAAGGGAGCCAGTAAGTCCTTGTGGGTCTGACAGGTTCTGTTTTGCAGGCAAAGGCAACACCTTGCATTACGAGCACTAGCACACATGCCCATRTGGACACCTATCCACATACTTTTCGCACCTTCTTGCTGTTGACCAAGTGTTTATCTACCATGGATGAAARCAGAGGGTGAAACTCTCCCACTTCAGTGTTGTAATCCTGAAATCACCCCTGGACACACTCTTCCAGACTCTGCTTTGTAAGCTGACTCATGATTTGGGAATAAAATCACTTTTTTTTTTGAACATGACATGTCCAGACGGTGTGCTTCTGAAGCAGCTCTGGTGGCAAGCTTTCCCTATCGACAGGCCCTGCAGTTATAAAACATCTCCTAAAGTGAAGCAGAGACTATTGGCTGTTTGCTGAGTGGCCAGGAGTGCATCGGGTGTGCAGACAACCTGAGAGCACMGTTGTGCTGGGCTCTTTGCATGCCTGTGACCTGGAGGTCCAGCTGTGCCCTCCCACCAGCCTTCTCCCAACATGACGTGCTGACCTGAATGTTACACAAATCTCCTTGCAGCGTGAGAAGATGCCACACAAGCCACAGAGCACCATGCTGACCAGAGCACTTGTCTTCACTCTTTAGTAGGGATGAGGCTTGACAAGAGCAGGGAAAAGGAGAAACGAGAAGGCCTGGCACACTAATCTGTTTTTTTCCAGCAGTCCCATTTGGCTTGGGTTATGCAAGGAGACTGGAGGGATTATTGCTTTGGCATATGCCAAACTGTGCTGCAAGGCTGATTGTGAGCTAGGACCATGCATGGTGGGGTATTTAACATAATCCAGAAATGCATTGGGGTACAGATCCCATGTGTTAAGCGTTTGTCCTCTTCTCTGTCCCACTGAGAGAGCACTTTCTCTAGGGAAGAGATGACCTCCTCCTGTCTGTGTGGGTGGCACTGGCTCTGGAGCACTGGGTTGGGTCTCAGGGCTCTCAGTGCTGGTCAACCCTGTGCCACATTGGTCTTCCCTGGGTACCCTAGATGCATTTTGCAATGGGAACTGCTTCTCTGGGAGGCTAAATGACAGTTGCTTGGGGTTATGTGAGGGCTTATGGGTGGTCCCTGCGGGAGGGGGGGGAGGGGGTCTAGCAGATGTTGTACAGTCATTGTGTGACTGTTTCTGGCATTGGCTTAGGGCAATTTGTTGTTGATTTGGTGAGAGAAGCTTCCTTGGGGAGAGACTGTCCCCTTGAAAGCCCCCCCACCTGATGTGACAGAACCTGCTGTGCTTGCACTCTCCCCTTTCCTCCATGCATGCAGTCCATTGTGAAGCACTCCCAGGAAGGCCAGGGTGTGGGATGAGCTGCCTTGGAGATCTAACCTCCTTGGCTGGAGGAGACTCAGCTCCATGTCTTTCTTTCACTCACTAGTTATTTTCTCCCAGCACAAACATATCTGGACTGGCTTGTGGGCTCTGTTTTCTTCCTTGGGCAGAGAATTGTGCCAGGAAGACAAAGCTTCCTCCCTATCCCTCCCCTTTCTAATTATTTCCGTATGGCTCTAATTTCACCATGTCCTGGAGCAGGATTGGGTTCCCTACTTACATAAGGTTGAAAACAAGGTGTTTGGCCCTGGTTGTTGGCTGGAGAGCATGTCCACCCTACGATGCCTCTGGAGCATAGACCAACGTCCAGGCTTGGCTTTTTCAGGTACCTCTGCACTTGCCCTTGTTGAACMTCATGAGGTTCCTCTCCGCCCAGCTCTCCAGCCTGTCCAGGTCTCTCTGAATGGCAGCACAGCCCTCAGCTGTATCAGCCACTCCTCCCAGCTTGGTATCATCAGCARACTTGCTGAGGAGGCACTCTGTCCCCTCATCCAGGTCATTGATGAATAAGTTGAACAGGATGGGACCCAGTACTGAGCCCTGGGAGACTCCACAAGCCACAGGCCTCCAACTAGACTCCACGCCACTGATCACAACCCTCTCAGCTCTGCCATTCAGCCAGTTCTCAATCAGCCTCACTGTCCACTCATGTAGCCCACACTTCCTGAGCTTATCTAGGATTATGTTACGGGAGACAGTTGCAAAAGCCTTGCTGAAGTCAAGGTACACAACGTCCACTGCTCTCCCCTCATTTACCCAGCCAGTCATTCCATCMKAGAAGGCTATCAGATTGTTTAAGCAGGATTYCCCCTTGGTGAATCCATGCTGACTACTCCTGATCACCTTCTTTTCCTCCACATGTCTGGAGATGACATCCAGAACGAGCTGTTCCATCACCTTTCCAGGGATGGAGGTGAGGCTGACCAGCCTATAGTTGCCTGGGTCCTCTTTCTTGCCCTTTTTGAAGACTGGAATGACACTGGCTTTCTTCCAGTCCTCAGGCACCTCTCCAGTTCTCCATGACCTTTCAAAGATGACCTTTCGAAGATGTGGCCTGGTAACAACATCTGCCAGCTCCCTCAGTACCCATGGGTGCACCCCATCAGGGCCCATGGATTTGTGAACGTCAACCTGAACTCCACCATCTCATGGTCACTGCAGCCAAGGCTGCCCCCAACCTTCACATGTCCAACCAGTCCTTCTTTGTTGGTTAGGACAAGGTCCAGCAGGACACCCTTCCTCGTAGGCTCCTCCACCACCAGTGACAAGAAGTTCTCATCGATGCACTACAGGAACCTTTTGGACTGTTTGTGCCTTGCTGTGTTGTCTTCCAGCGGATATCAGAGTGGTTGAAATCTCCCGTGAGAACCAGGGCCTGTGACCGTGAAGSTACTTCCAGCTGTCTGTAGAAGGCCTTGTTGACTTCCTCTTCCTGGTCAGGTGGTCTGTAGTAGACACYCACAACAGTGTCCCCCATGTTAGCCTGCCCTTTGATCTTCACCCATAAGCTCTCGACTGGCTCCTCCTCCACCCCTAGGCAGAGCTCGATGCATTCTAGTTGCTCTCTCACATAAAAAGTAACTCCACCGCCTCGCCTTCCTGGCCTGTCTTTCCTAAAAAGCACATAGCCATCCATGACYGCATTCCAGTCATGCGAGCTATCCCACCATGTCTCTGTGACWGCAATGAGATCATGGCCCTGCGACTGCAYACACACAGAGTTTACGCAATACAGTGGCATGCTCTGCTGCCACTTCAGCCCRTGTAAATGCTAGCTCCTGCTGCTGGGCACAGATTTGAGCAGGATGAGGAGCTCCTGAAGTAGGTGCCAAACCCTCAGTGACTGGCAGGAAGGTAGGCAGTGCCAGACTTTCATAGCTGTGGAAGCAAGGTCATTAAAGTGATGGAGGAGACACCAGTCTAGCTTYGTTTCCAACAATGCTGGAGGCAAGGGCAGGTATTTTTTTCTGGGCATCCCAATGGTTTGACTGCAATAGCCACATCTCTGGCTCCCCTCAGTCTTCCTAGGAGACAGGGCTGAGGCAAGGCACCAGCAGTACAGGAGACCCCATAGAGCAGTGCAGTTGGAGCATCTCAGAGGCTTTTGTAGGAGCTTGGCAGTAGTAGAAAGAGGTTGTTGCTCCATGGATCTGGGCAGGGAGATGTGAGGAGCAGGCCAGGGGAATCCTACTTTGGTTGCACTGAATTGCTTTGGTATGGCACAGTGAGCTACTTCTTGCCAGTCAAAACTCCTGAGGCTCTGAAAGATTGCATAAGCAGTCCTGCTCTTCCCTGGAGCTTGAGGAGTTTATGCCCAGGGCAAGAAAATAGCCCTAGGAAATGCACCTGGTGGTGCTCCCTTAGGTCATTCCCTAAGCCCTAGCAAACTCTTTTAACCAGAGGCTGCCAGTAAGTTGTCCCAACCAAACTTGGTTGYGTCCTGAGGGGATTTATGGAGGGTGGTGGATGAATCACCACCCCTACTTACTCCTGCATGGAGAGCTAACCAGTCTGGCTCAGTTTGTGCAGCTCAGGGCAAACAGAGCCAGTTCAAATCCATTTCAATGCCCTCCAAGTATCTTGCTGGGGCCTGTTCTCTAGGTTTTTCTTGGGATTGCAATGCTGGCAGTTTCCTAAGCCAGTCTGGCAGTATCCCTGRGCTAAGGTGGCCCTCTGGAGCCACAGAGATACACAGATGCTCACTTTCCTGTTAAAAGGAGCCAGCTGGGACTCAGAGTGGTGATGAGGGTGCTTTCTCTGGCTCTGTCTTGGCAGGCAGTCTTTGTATCATATTGGTAAAGGCCTATGCTGTGTTCCAGCCTCCYTCCACCCTGCCAGCCACCAGGCCAGGGGGGGGACCTGGCAGTCTGGTTCCTCTGTAGTCACATTCAAAGCCTCTTTCCTTGGGTGGTGACGCCTGCACCATGGTTTGTGCATGAGCAGCCCTGCCTGGCCTGGCGTCAGTCTGCCCAGAGGGATGAGACTCTGGCTTTGCATGCAGACAGTGTTGGCTCAGTTGTAGTGCTATGCATGTCCCCAGGCACATACTGTACTGTTTGCAAACAGGAGCTTAACTGACATGCTAATATGACTTCCTCCAGCCTGCATGCTCTGGGCCCAGGGAAGAGTGAGGCAGGGCTGCCTACCTGCTCCCTSTATCTGGCAGCCTGCATGCAGCCCTCTTCTGTGAAGGGTTTGGACTTAGGTGAGGRCTTGCTCCAGGAGCTCGCATTGCACATACCAGTTACTGGGTTCAATGGTGTCCAGCAAGGCTGTTGCCTGAGTGCCTGGTAGTTGCTGCTTGCATGCCCAGCATGGATGCAGAGAGGAGCACCAAGCTTAGCCCCCAGGATTCACAGGATGTGCGACATGTGGCTGATGATTCAGAATGTCTGTCCATGCTGGCATCCCCTCAGCAACTGCTTTCTGTCCCACTCTGAAAAGCTGCTTGTGTTTTGCACTTGAATTCCCCAGGGAGGGAGACCTGGGTCTAGTACCCTCAGTTTCACTGTACTGCCCTTCATGTTCCATGCTCTACTGGGGTTCAGGGATTCAGWGGTGACCTCCTCTTGTAACTCATGAGATTTGGCATTTGGGCATCTGTGGGGCTGGGAAAAAATCCGTTAATGCAGCCCACCTTTCAGATGGTGGAAAGAGAGAAGTAGCAGGGAGACGTGATAGATCAGGACCCATCCTGTACAGGGCTCCCATCCCAGAGCCATTCTGGCCCTGCATGCTGGCAGGGTGCAAATACTCCTGAGGCAACAGCTTTRGGAGTCCTCATGAGCACCAGAGTTTGCATGAGTGGAAAGCTCTCCAGATCCTCCCATCCCCTTCAGCAGATTTTTCTGCTGCCAGACCAGATAGGAGCCAGTTTGGCTGGACCATAACAGATCCATAACAGGACCATATTGGCAAGATAACAGGACCATATTGGCAAATCTGCCTGAAGAAATGCTGCAGCACTAGCTCTCCTGCACTGCAGGGTACAGCGAGCAAAGTTTGGATCAACATGGTGAGTGAGCTGCAGCCTCCTGTGGCACGTTGATCAACAGGCAGTCTGCTTGCCTAGCTCACATCACTAACCTTTACCATGGGAGCTGTGATGTCTGGCCCAGCACACTGCTGGGTAGCACAGTGGAGGAACCTCCCACACCATCTCTCAGGAGCTAATCAGACCCAAAGGTGCTCCCASCCTGGGGATCTGAATCCTCAGGGAGTCAAGCAGGCCTGAGTCTGCCTGCCAGGGTGGGGAGGTATGTGCTGCTCGAAGCTGGTGTGAYTCCATTGGTGCTACTTTTCCCAGCCATCACACACTGCTTGGAGGTGTCAGGCTGGCTGTGGGATGGGGAGGCTCTTCCTGTGTACAGTTTATGTGGCAATGAGGTGTGATTGACATAAATTTTCAAGGGATAGAGAGATGGGGTGGAGCAGAGCTTTTGGGATGCAGAAATTTGGGGATACAGAGATTTGGGGATACAGAAAAGATTCAAAAGCAGCCCGGTCCAGGCACCTCAGCCTCAGGATGCCATCCACAAGACCAAACAGTGCTGAGTGGCCCACAGGAGGTGAGTCAGTACCCCCAGCACCTATCAAACATTGCAACCTCCAGGTAAACCTTGGTTGACAGAGTCTGACATGACCTGGCTCCAATGGAATTGAGCTTCATGGCTTGGGCCACACTGTGTCAAGGGGACAGCATAGTAGCAGTCATAGACTGCAGAGAGTGGAGAAGCTGATCAGTGGTGGCTGATTCACAAAGGCCTTTCTGTCTGCGGAGGACTCACAGTGCTATTGTCCCCAGTCCTAGTTTCAATGCCTGCTGCACACACTGCTCTTGTTTCTAGGTCAGTGAAGAGGGCCTTTGTATGCCAATAAAGGTTGTTCTCTCCAGACACAGGGTCTTTCCCTCACTCCTTGGATCATACTGCCTTGTTTGGACTGGTTTTGACTAGAGCATAGARTATCTTCTCACTTGAATCCATCCTCTTTCCAGAGCTGCCAGCCTGGCACTGCCAGGCAGGGAGAGATGTACTCTGCCAAGTTTACTCTGCCCAGCATCGTTGCTGCCTGCTTCCCCTCCAGCAGTGACGGAGCAACGTGTGATGGCAGTGCTGCCGAGGGACACAGCACTTGGGAGCAGTGATGCTCTTGGAGGAGACTGGTAGCTCAGGTGCCTCTTAAGGACACTAACACAGGGGGAAGGGCAGGAGAAGGGCAGTGTGACTTTCCCTCTGCCACTACAGCTTCCTTAGCATGGAGATGCTGGCAGGACTCTACCATCCAACACCCCAAGCTATAATTAGAGTCTGGCCACAAGAAGCCAACTGTCCTGTTGAGAGGCTGTCTACTCTTAGCAGGAATTAAGCCACCTTTCAAGAAGAGATGGTGGAAAGAGGAGGACAGTGCTGGGGCAAGGCTTTGCAGGAATGGTCATACASTGACATCCCAGGAATGTCTTAAGCAGCCTGGCTCAGGAAGAGTAGAGAGAGGTGCTGAGATGTAGGACCTATTAGCAGACCTGCCAATCCCCAAGAGGCAGCTATAGGGCAAAGGTTCTCAGCCTCTCTGCATGGATAGGGCTGTGGGGTCCAGGAAGGCTCCACCTACCCAGAGATGTGAGGGAGTGGAGGCCACAGGTGCTGGTAATCCCAGGTCCCTGGCTGGCTGGAGACCACCTGTGTTTCTTTCCCAGCAAGCCTAGAGAGCATCAGTCCCAAGTGTCTTTGAAGTTAGACCTTGGCTTTCCCAGATGAGGACTTGTCCCACACCAACATGTGAAGAGCAATGCACAGCCCTGCCAGCTGCCTTTACTCRCCTCTCTGCTTGCTCACCTCCAGCAGAGCCTCCACTGCCTCCAAAACAATGCAGATCAAGGGACTGGCCAGCAGCTGTCTTGCCAGCAGTGTTATCTTGTCAAGAGATCCAACAGCATCTCAGGAGCTGGAATTACTCCTGGCATTTCAGTGGAACATGCATAAAAGCAAGCAGGCTAGACTAGCTGCAGAGATCGTGGAAAGGGAAGGCAGGTGCAGTAAGAGAGAGACTAGAGGGGCAGGCTTGGGAGCAGGTCAAGATACAGATTTTTCCTAGTAACAGGTGGAGGGTTGTGAGCAAAGAAACTAGACCATTTATTGCCTGTTTTATTCTAGCTGGGATCAGAGACAAGGATCCAAGGACTCCTTGGAATTAAGAAATTAATCAGAATTGATGCTCTGGTCAGTTGTGTGCATTCAYGCACATGTGCTGTCTGTAGCTGGATCCCAGGGAAGTCACACACCTATTTGAGAACATATATATGCGTATGTGTGTGTACACATGTGCTATCTGTGTAGCTGGATGCTAACGGATGCAAATAACCATGTGGCAGTGCGTGTGTGTTTGTGTGTGCATGCAAGTTCTCTGTAGAGTGGAGCTGGCAGTGGTTGCTGCAAGACTGTTCTCTCTGCTATTATTCCTTGATTTTTTTTTTCTCAGAACCCAGTGTTTAATCATTTCACACCTCAGGAACACAATTGCTTTCCCTGATTAGCTAAACTGAAACCCTGTGTGGGACTGGGGCAGATGCAAGGAACCACAGGCGCATGGTCCCCTCGCTGTAGCACTGTTTAACCTCATTGTATGCTTCTTGTTGCTATGGCAACATGACACAGCATGTTGGTTGTAATTTCAGAATTGCCGATCTGATGGAAACACACACTGAGAGCTGGAAGCACTGGCAGACTCTGCATGGCCCAGCATCTCCTATCTTGCACCTCTCTGCAGCGTCACTGCTGACTGGGCACAAGGACACAGTTCCCACTGGCCTGGTGGCTTTGCTGCAGCCAGTGACCAGGTGGTGGGCTCCTGGCATGGTGTCCCTGCCTGAACTTGGGTCCCTGGGCCTGGCAGGAGAGGCAGTGCTGCCACTTGGGGATGGCAGGACTGAGTGTGCTGTGAATGCTGCAAGCACAGCGCATTGTGCCGGGGGACAGGGARTGCCTGGCTTGCCTTCGGGGAGTTCCAGGGAAGAGGAGAAAAGGCCCTTTCCACCTACGAGCCACGCGTTATTTTTCAGTGCAGCCTTCAGGTGAGAAACCCTCTCCGTTGTGTACGTGCGCCCAGACACACCTGCCATGTGGCTTTTCCCATGCCCTTTTGCTCCCGGATCCTCCCCTGTCTCTGGGCCCCAGTCGCTCCCTGTGAGTCTCGCAGAACAGCCGTCTGCGGGAAGCGTCTAACTGCAGCTSCACAGTCAGTGGCAGCACAAACTCAGACCCTGCTGATCCTCRTGGCGTCCTCCCTAGAGTCAGGCCCATCCCACCCTGAGCAGGGACACTCTGCCATCTCCACAGCACCCATTTTTTCCCTCTCCTCCAAGCTGGTTCTAAGGGTTTTGCTTTCATTTCAGCTGGCAAAAGCAATCCCTTTTCTTACRTTCCCCCTGCACTGGCCCCACCTCTCCACAGATCCCAGCTGTTCTTCCTCTTATTTTCAGCCAGCTACTATCCTGGAGCTAAAAATAACAAGGAATTTACAGCCATTGACCTTGAACTCAGCCAAGCACAGCRCTCCCACTTTGTGCTGTGTCAGCAAGCGCCTAATGGCTCATCTTGGGTTTTCCTTGCATCGTCCGCAAATCCCTTCCCCTGGAGACATAGCATTGGGATCTGCTGTTAGAGGTGCTGCAAGCTGATCATGCAAGAGGCCTGAAATGTGCCGTACRGGCATGAGGGAGCTGAACTGTCTTGGGAGGCAGGAGGAGGGTGATGTGTGATCCCAATGGCTTTCACCATGGGAGAGCCTAAGAGTTCAAGTCCCCAAGACGTCATGGATTTTTTTTTTGTCTTTTCCAGTCACATATTTTTGCTGTCTTTGTAGCAGTATTTCCTTTGCAAATGCTTTTGGCATATATTTAGCAAAGTTTCCAAGTGTTCCCAGYGTAATCAGGAAAGCAGGAAACTCACTATTTTTGTGTGGTTGTCTTTAAAAGRAAAACTGAGATTGTCATGTAGTCGTGGGATTCCAGGAGCCAAGGCCTCCAGGAAAGAGAGACTTTGAAGACTGAAAATGCTACTTGGTTTATTTAGGAGTTATCAGGTCAAGATATTTGCAGCTGTGTTTTGGGAGATCTGGGAAAAAATCATGTAGGGGGTGTAGTTAGACTGACAACGAGAATTTACAGGGGTTACAGGGTTCCCATTCTGTCCCTGATAGTGTTCCCAGATGGGGACCATCCCAACTGCTGGAGAGGGTCCCTGGGGTGGGCTATCTGGAGCTATATACTCAGCTCCATCAGTTTTGCAGTGTTTGTTGCCTTTTCAGCTACATGAGTAGCCGTATCCACCCACTATTAAAAAAAGCCTGTCTCCCCTTGCAATAAGTAGGATCCAGACCAAACAGATTATCTGAGATCTAACTCAGGTCTGCACCAGCAGTGAGCTCAATGTCTAGCTCTGTGACAGCTGTGTTATTTGAGGAACCTGGTCAGATACTGTTGGCTCTGGCCCAGCCAGCCCAGACCCTGAAGTTACTTTGTATCCCTGAGGGTACTTCTTGCCACAGAACCTGATCTGAGCCCCTGGAAATTTATAGTCACAAAATCCTCCCCTCCCTTTGGCTGCTTCTGTGCACCCTCATTTGTCCTACCCCTTTTGCCTCCCTGCAGAGCAAGCTGCCTGCTTGCACCMCATGCCAAGGAGGTAACACATGCTTGATGGAGTCACATCACTTACAGGTCTCTCCATCATGCTCACCAGCAAGCCACACAGCAAGAATGTGCTGTGGAGTGAACTCCAGGGCCACCTGCATTTCTCAGCGAGGATATGCATCTGCAAACACAAACTGGGAGTTTTCTTGTGATTAACCTGAACTCAGTGGTAGTTCCTGTGGTCCAAGTAATTTGCTTGAATGTAGCAATCAAAGTCAGCAGAAATCAGGTAGTCAAGGGATAAATTTAAAGAAAAGCACAGCAATGCTGGAGATGCACTTTCGAGAGGTTGTCTGAATGCATAAGGGGCCTCCATCTTGCCAATGGCAAGGGAAATCAGTGGTCTAACTGCTTACAGCAAACACTGCCTTTCATTTGCCTGTTATGTGCGGTGGTCTTGGAGCTGCTCTCTCAGCCTGACTCGGTCAAGACTCTATCAAGYCTGGAGGCATGTCAGAGTCAGAGGGATGTCACAGCTTTACCATCCACTACAGCACCTGCAGACACATGGCAGTAGGGGACAGGGTCCAGATGTGCATGCAGACACACTAGCATGGCATACCTCATCCAGCCCCTTCACTTTTTACTCTCTCCTCCCTGTCAGCAGGCTGCTTCAGTTTTGGTAAACAGCAAACAGGCGGCATGTAAAGGACTGACCTTGGGTCTACCTGCAAGAATTCAGGCATGAAAGGAGGCAGGCCTGCAGCTGGCCACTCTTGAAGGCCACAGTACTGAACTAGATGAGTATGTAGTACGATGTGATCTGGCCTTCCTCTTCCTAAGGGTAACCCTGGACCTGCTCGGAAGATGAATGTGGCCCTGCCAGGTCCCCATGATCCAACCTCAGACCAAGAGAGGAAGGAGGTGCAGCACAGGGCCCTAATTCTCACATGTGCACCCAGTGACGGCACAGGATGAGGTTTTGCCATCCTCTCCCTGCTGTGAAATAGCACACAGCCTACCTAGTTTCTTCCTTGTGGGATGAGTTTGGAGAGCTTCCATTATCTGGAGAGGGAAAACTCTGACATCACTGTGRGAGAGATGGCACAACTCGGTTGTGAAAATGAAGCCAGGACCCCCTCAGCCAGCTGGGCATAGGGCTGGGCTAGTACTCTCTTGCCTTTCTCTGCCTGGCTACACCATACATCTTCCTGATGGGAGACAAATCATGCTGTGGTCAGAGAGCTTGTGAGTAGCCTCAGGCACAGCAGTGGTGATTTCATCGCTGTGATGCAGGACTGGCTTCCTAGCTTCCCCACTGTGGGGATCCCTCTGTCCTTGCTTGGAAGACGTGAGTCACCTGGGTGGGGAGGGAACTGAGTTGTGGAGATGTTGGCAGGGCTCACCAGCTAGCAACTGTCTTGAGGAGGACTCCTGACACTGCCTGATGTGGGCCTAATGCTTGGATCTGAGTCAGTGTGACATGAGCATGGATCAACTCAAACTGAGCTCTCTGTTTGCCAGTACAAACCCAGTGGTGCTCGGAGGCTAACTGCACGGCTGGAGCTGTACCCATGGGCCAGGGCTTACTTAGGGTGCAATGGCTCTGGTGGCAGGGTGGTAGTAACCATGCATCAGGACAGAAAAATGCCCTTCATTGTACCCCTGGCTGTTGGCAGAGCAGCCATGGAAGAAAAGCAGCCAAGAGAGAAGATCCCCTTGTGTCTTTTTTCCTCAGTTTCTCTGCTATGGGCACGGGGTCCAGCTGGGGCAGCAGCAGCAGGAGGGCTGCAGCCAACACACATGTCGCATGGCCCAGGATAGCAGTGCCAACACATAGCCAGATGGAGAAGCTGTAGCTGGAAGACATGCTTCTCTGGATCTCTGGGTACCTGCTTGCTGGGCCAGGCCATAACCAGGAATAGCTCAGCTGTAGCTGTAACAACTGCCCCAGTGACCCACAAGAAAATGAGCAGCTCTGGCTCTGGGCATGCAGCCAAAAATGAGAGATAAGCAGCTCCTGGCCACTCCAGCTACATCACCAGAGACCATATATAACCCAACGAGAAAGGAAAAAGTCCACATAGGACAGTCTGAGGCTGCAACTTTCTCTGTGCCTCCTGGACTGAGGTGATACCAACCAGGTCCTGCTGGGCAGCTGGAGCTGGGGCTGATCACCCTTAGTGGCTAAGGATGAAAGTGGGCAGGTGAGGATATGATGGTACCTTATTGCTGACCACCCCCTATCGCTCAGTCTCACAGCAGTTCTCTTACTTTCTGGTCAACTGTTAGCATTGTACTTTGCTCCCAGCATCTATCTTATATGGGAAGGTCCTAGGACTCGACTTAACATGCATGGTGTCTGGAACAAGGGATATAAAAGTGGTCAAACCAAGCAGCCTTGTCTTACCCAGYTCAAATGCCTTCCTCTGGCTCCTAAGGACTGCTGCTCCTGATTTTGACTGTATCCAAAAATCCCAGGCAACCTCAAGAGTATATGGTAGTATACGGTTCCTAGTGGTGGAGGGCATTCTTACCAAGAAGTCCTGAATGAGGAATGGCTGGACAAGATCTGCCTGAAATGGTATTTTCTTTAGCAGCTGCTGCATGCTGCTTCCTTATTGTTCCCTACTCTGCTGCAGACATCCCCTCCCAGAAGCAACTCTGATGCTTGTGCTTGTTTCAGCCCAYTAGGACAGTGCAGGGGGAGGAAGGAGGCTATTTTGGCAAGCTAGTTGCCCGACTTTGACACACATCAGCCTCCACAGCCCACAGCCCTGGGACAATCCCTGTGCATTGTCTGACATCATCACTGTGTCTAGAGCTGGGGTCTCAGTTGTCTTTAGGTTCTCAGGAAGATCCTCCAGCTTTCATCTGGTTTCAGACAGTAGGAACTAGTCTCCCAAGGAGTGGCTGGAAAAACTGTCACTGAATTTGCATTTGTAGCTGTTCCTACTGCCTGATTGCCTTGTTCCCTACTTGGCCCAGGAAGGCCAGGAGATGGGAGCTGGAGGCTGTCTGGCTAGGTGGTTGTGAAACCCATGATTCAGAGAGCCCAGAGATCCAGAACTATCTCCAGCTGAAAACACCAAGCAGTTCTCCCACCCTTTTCAGGGAGTCGGAGTATTCTGGGAAGGATGGCGAGAGTGCAGAGAAGAGCATAATCAGGCAATGCTGCTCAGGGGATACCTTTTTTTTTTTTTTTTTTTTTTTTTATATTTTTTATTTTTATTATTTTTTTTTTTTTTTTTTTTTTTTTTTTTTTTTTTGTGTGTGTGTGTGTGTGTTTATGTGTGGTTTCTCCCAGAGCAGAGGCTCAGCTCAGAGGAAGAGAGCCCAGGAGAAGCGGGAATGATTCAACAGGCTTATTAAGCTGATTTATAAGTTTATTTTCAAATGAAGGTTATGTGTGTGTCACGCCATCCTGGCCTGGTCTGCATCACTGAACTGCTGCTAGCTCAGTGTCTGCCAAACCTCAGTCCTTCCACAAAAACATCTTCAACAGGCAATAAAATTGGGATAAATAGAGCAGCTGGGAGCCCAGCAGCACCAGTTCTGAAATAGATCTATGTACGAGGCTCCAAGTGTGTGCTTCATGGGGCCAGATTATTTGTTATTTGCAAGCACTTGTGCTGACCTAAGTAGAGGAGGAGGCAATAGGGACTCATCCAGGAGCTGGGAATTTTGAGAGTGGTTGGGGATTCTGAGTTGAGCAACGATTTTCAGGGAAAAAGGTRTTATTGGTTCCCCACTCCTTGTCTTGCAACATTTCAATTGCTTCATCAAGGAACTGACAGCAAGCTTGGTGGGAGCAAGGAGCCACTGCCACACACAACAGGTGCTGTTTTAYGTCTTGCTCAACATACTATTGAGGCCAGAAATGGCCCATGAAAGAAGCGCCACTAGAAGAAGTGATAGTAACTGTGACAAGATGCAGAGGGGCCTACAGGTTTGTGCCAGTCTCCCGTGGCACCTGTAAGGAGACTGGGCCGGGAGAAGCCTCCTTCCCAGGACATTTTCTGGGAAGTACCTGTGAGATACAGTGCCTGTTCCCAGAAAGCCATTATATGATCCAGGAAGACTCATTTTCTCTGTGTGCTGACCTGCGCAGGGGCAGAGGGTGGCAATAGTTACGCATTGGCTGGAAGCTCATGCTGGTGGTTCTTCCATAGCTAGGGTTGGACTTGGTTGTTCCCAAGGCCTGTTTGCCTCTGGTCCATGCCTGAGTGAGGGACATATTGTTCAAGGACAGCGCAAAGAATATCTTCTAAGCTGCAGAAGCCAGTAGTAATATTTCTACAGTTCATGTCTTCACTAGTACTGCCTCTTCCTTCAGCCACCGCTCCTGAGAGTTAAACTCAGATATCCGTATGGCCTTGCTCTGAGGTGCAGGAGTTGTTGAGAACTTTTTCTTCACTGCACGCTGTAGTTCCACCAGTGTGTCTAGGCCTTACCCCGAGACTGTGGTTTATGGCACATTGTCTTCAGCAATGTGTTCCTTGAGACTGGGTCACCACTTCAGCCCTGGGGCTCTTACCCAGCTTTGGTGGTTGGTCAGCCCTGGGAAGCCCATCTGCACTCCTGGGCACTCTGGACAGGTTGCTCAGAAAACACACAGGTGCCCCGTGGCAAGAATCACCTGTGCAAAACACTGCATTTTCACACATTACTTTTTTTTTTTTTTTTTTTTTTTTCCTGCAGAAAACATCACCAATCCATGTGGGCAAAATGTCAGTTCCCTGTAGCTGTGCCCCTGTGGTGTCCCCTGCACCCTTTGCCTCCCTGAGGGTAATCTGCCTGCCCAGCCAGGCCAAGGACAAACTCGTGGACTGTTTTGCTAAACCAGCAGAAAACAGGTCCTGGGACATTCCTGTCTGGAATTTATTTCAAAGCTACTAAAGAGGTTACAACCTTCCAAGAAATGTATCTCTGGGAACCTGCCCAGTGGGAAACAGGATAGACCCAGAACATCATAGCAAAGAGGAAAGATTGAAAACAAGTTAGGAAAAAAAAGACTATTTATATGAACATATTGGGCAGAAAAGCCAGCACTTCATCCTCTGTTCTTTATTTGTTGTTGTTGTTGTTTTTAATCTTTGATTTGGGAACTTGCTGCTATTTATACCCTCTCCTTTCCCTGCAGTGGTTAGCTGTGCTGATCCCTTCCAGATGCCAGTTCCTTGCAAGCCTGCCGCCTGCACTCACAGAGAAGGGGGGAGGGTTGGCAAGAGACGGGGCTGACACAGCAGAGAGCAGGCAAGGTCTCGGGGAGGAGCTCCAGCATTGCTGGCCTCCACTGATGAGTAGCCTTAGAGGCACACAGGCCTGGAGCATGTTGTAACCCCCTGACTTTCAGGGCACATGGGAGCCTGAGATAACCTGGGGGTTTGCAGTGGGGGGGATGCAATGTACCAGCACTGGATCCTCACTGGGGGTCAACTGTTGGTTTGTGAGTAGAGGACTGTAAACCCCTCAGAGAGCTCTGGGGCGCTGGCGTCAGCAGGCAGGATTCCTTGGAAAGGCCCAGGGTACTGCCATGCCCCGGCTCAGTGGCACCCAGCACTTCTCTGGCATAGCCCCAGCAGCAGGGCCCCTGACGGCTGGGTGCTGTGACACCATGAATGGAGAGGAGCCRGGGTAATAGAGGCAGGGAGTATCTCTGCAGCTTTCCTACCCTTGGAAATCATGCTGCTGGAGAACATGTTAGGGAGCTGGGACAGCTSGCTTTGCGATTAGCCAATTCCTGCTGAGGGAGCACAGGGCTGGGCTRCTAGATGGGAATGGGGAGCCATGAGAGAGGCAGGCCTGTTGCCACTTCCAAGCAGAGTCCGTTAAGAACTGCTTTTCCCTTGCCAGCCTTAAAAAGGAAGAGACTGAAACACTCTGCAAAGCACAAGCCTTTACAGAGCCCCATGGCCTTCCCTGACCAGCTCGGTCCTTCCTGTGGTGGGGTCAGTCTAAAAGAGCTGACTACTGCTCAGGGAGGGAAGGAGGTCAGATGCAGGGTTAGTGGACACGCAAAGCTGGCTTGATCCAGTCCCTTTGGTCTCGTTGCATCCAAAACTAGCAGATGAGGCTACCCATCCCTGCCTGCTGATAGAACTACTGGATAGTGGTCTGGGACACCCCTGGAATGGGGATCCCCCCCACCCCATGCCACTGCCACAGCTGCACCAGGCAGGCTTTGGCACCTTGTTTGCCGTCAGTGCCCACACTGATAGTATCTGTGCTCTCCCAGCTTCCCTTTGGTTGCTATCTCCCTCCCTAGGTGGGCACACAGAGGGGCAGCCCATGGGCAGGAAGCTGTGAGCAGCCTCAGCACCTGCTTACTGGTTCCTCCTGTATGTGTGTGGGGGGTCTGCCTGCCCTCTTGTCTGTATGGGGTAGAGGAAAGACTGGAGGTGACATAGTGTCTGTAGGAAGTCTGATTGCCCCACAATCTGCCCCCAGGAAGTCACTGCCGCCTAGCAGCACACTGTGAACCCAGTCACCTCTGCCGCTGTCATGGGTCTTGCCAGCCTGGGATCTGGGCTCTCACGAAAGCAGTGAGCAGGCTGGGCCCTGTGGGGACTGTCCCTGTGTCCCACCCCAAGCAATAAGCTCCTGCATATGGAGGCTGGAGCAGGGTTTTCAGAATGAGCTGATGTTGGTGCCTTCCCTGAGTTGTGCCCTCCTAAAAGACTCCTGTCTGATCTGCATGCTCCCTCATCTTGCTCACTCTGAGAGGCTGCCTTGCTTGGCTGCAGGCTTTCAGATCTCCTGCCCTCTCTTCCTTCCAGCTCAAGTGAGAAGCTTGTAAATGAGCTATAAATGTGAGCCTGGAGGTCAGCTGAGTGTGAAGGGACAAGCATTCAGACCAAGCAGGGCAAAACAAGATCCTCAGAAAGGACAGAGGAACCCCCTTTTTTCTGCAGCAGCTGCCCCACATCCCTGCTTCCAATCACAAAAACCCTCCCTACACACTCACAAGCACCAGAGCTGCTTTCTGGTCAAAGAAGCTTTGTCTGATGCTGTTTAAGAGCGATGCAGTTTTGTTCGTCTCCAAGTGGCTAGGGATTYGGCCAGCTGGCAGTAGAATGACCTTAATATCAGAGTGCAACAACACATCAGGATGAGTTGCATTTGCAGAGAATCCAGGACCCTTGATAGGCTCTATGTCTGTAAATTGCTCTGAGAAGGGGAGGCACAAGCTGTAGCAAAAGCCCAGCTTGGCACACTACCTGGCTCTGACTCTCGTYTTCCCCTGCCCTGAGCCAGGACGTGGCTAACCCACTCTTTCCATGGGCAGTCTCTAACCACTCAGGCACTGAATTCCTCCTGAGGCTTGCTCAACACACTGCCTCCCACAGGTAGGTAAATGTGAAGCCTTGCAGACAACACCCTAACTCTGACCCCATGCAGGTGGGCCATGCAGATGTGATCCAGACAGTGGATGAATATACTGTRCTTCATACCAGAGGCTCTTTCCATCTACTTTGCTGGCTCCTGACATCAGCTACTTTAGGTCTGAAGGAACTGGAGAGCATGCTGGGGCTTGATGGAGAGGCCTCAATCCTGTCTCTATCTGGTCTAGCCATATTTTGTCTGTCTCCTCCAGAGACCTCGGAGCATAGAGGTGTTGTAGGCAGGTAGAGAGTTTGCAGCAGAGATGCAAGTTTAGACCCTCACTGTGTGGTGCAGCTGTCCCAAACAGGCTCACACCTTTGCTTTTGCTATGCCTTGCCTGAGGTCCTGGACCTTGAGAGGGTGTTCTGGCAATGCCACTTTCAATATTGGTAAGCTAGCCACTGATCTCAGGCTGAGACATTATAGAGCTGCCAGACAGATTTCTTCTTCCATGTTCTCCGGAATGAGCTGGTATAAGTCTAGAGCTGCTAAGTGACAGACTCTGCTCATCACACCAGAGCCTCTCTGCCAGCCCCTGTTGCCTGACCTTTGTCTTATCTTGTTGGCATCTAAGCTCACTTCCCCCAAGCTCCTGCCCTGCAGCCAAGCCAGGCTCTGCCTGGAAACCCCATGACTGCATACCTAGCTGTCAAGGCTAGAGTGTGGGGCTGACAGGGCCTCAGAGCATGGGGTTGGGACATACATGCATGGGGCATGGTAAAGGGCTTGGTGGCAAGGACACGGCCAAACAGGTAATGGAGTAAATCATCCCACAGCCATGTCCATGTGTGCACCTTCACAGCCCTGTGAACACAGCCATGCAGTCCATGGATACCCTGCCCCAAAGGGACCAGGAAGCCTCCCGCAGGGGGRGGATGGACTGCATGCAGCCTATGTGCACCTGTGCAACTTTGYACCTGTGATACAGAGACTGTGCTCTCAATGCCTTTTACCAGTTCAAATCCAGGCTGACCCTGAGATATGGCAGTCCTAGTGAATCAAGTCTCATTCCTCTCCTGGATGAAAATCCTGGACTGGCTATGGCCCTGGAATTTGGAGAAAGTAGCATAAGCTAAACAGGCAGGACCAGCCCTTTGCCAGTGGCTGAGCACAGGCCTGGAGAAAGGAGGGCTCTGTGCAGCCTCCCCTGGGAAAAGATGGCTGAACTATGTCTACTATAGCCCTGGGGTCTTGTCTTCCAGGCTGGAAGTATCAGGAAGGGGGACACTGTCCCTTCAAGGTCTGATATCTAGGCATTTGGAGAGGKCCTAGTCCCTGGGAGATCCATTGACCTAGGTAGCTGCTACATAATGATGTACTGAAAATCTCCCCACCTCAGAAATGTGAATGAGTCGTGGGTTCCTATGGAAAACATGAAACCATACATTCTACCCATGCAAGGAGCTTACATGATGACTCAGTGGCTGGTAACCAAGACAGCAGGCACACAAACATGCAATGCTGATCATCCTGGGGATGAGTGGGATCCCAGACAGACCTCAGCCAGGCTATTGGGGGTTGTGTGASATGAAGAGAACTGGTAGTGGGTCCCAGCCTCTTTGCTGGGGGGAAGCTTATAAACTGTATAAGGGCAGGCTGGCCAGTAAGTGACCACAGATATGAGGAAGAACTCCAGATGTCCAAACTCCCAACCTGAACCTTGGACTCTGGTCAGGGAAGGAGATGGAGGTTCAGAGCCTATTTGAGAAACTCCAAGGAGAAGATACCCTGAGACTCAGGAAAGCAGACTGAGGGCTTTCAGAAGTCTCTCTCTGCTGTGTCCTAGTRTGGGCTGAGAGGAGTCCCCCTGGGATCATCTCAGCTGAGATACTGTAGCCCTGGGGAGAGGCTGGGATTTTGAGTGGTGTCTCTGCTGTTCTGGACAGCATCCAACAGTGCTGGATGGTTTTCATGGTGATGATGARCAGGCCTGTAGAGTACCAGGGGCAGCTATGCTATTTGGCCTTACACTGCCTTCTCTGGAAAATTGCTCCTGAAAACCATTAAACTGCAACTCCCACCCCTGCCTACTCCATGTACTCCCCTGTACACAGAAAAAGAGAACTTTTAAATGTCTTTGCCAAGCCCCCTGCATTGTCCATGCACCACGAAATGTGCAGAGATGGGTCCTAGACTCCTCACTGTGCTTGCAACTAGGCTACTGGCTGGAAAGCTGCCTGGAGGAACAAAAGAAAACAAACATGTGGCAGAGAGTTCAGTGGCCACGTGACAACTGCTCATGAGAAAGAGTGACAGACCTGCTGCACAGGAAGCAGCTGTGCCCACTGAACATCCTCACTCCTGGCACATCCACTGCCTTCTCTTGTGTACTCCCTTCCCCTGGGTCCTATCCATGCATTAACCAACACTCCCACTACCACATACAAGTCTGTGCCATGGCTCTGCAGCCTGGAGGGGCTGCAGAAAGAGGCTGATTGTTTTAATTTGTGCATGGCTTTGAGAAGAAAAAGGGGCTTGTGGGGAGGCAGTTAAACAGAAAAGCGTCAGCAAGCAGAATTGGTAGGGCCTTTGGCATGTGGCCCTTCTTGGCTCGTTAGGCCAACTTAGTTCTTGAGTGGCTGCATCCCTTTCTGTCAACAGGAGATGATGCAAAGAAATTTGCTCCATCAAGGCTGCTGCTGGAGGATTTCACAGTCAGACACAGGATTGTATAGCTGTCCAAAGCAGGGTGGTGTGTTGCACTGCTTACAGAGCAAGCCATGGGCTGCTCTGGCCCAGGATTTGGGTATGCAGCCAAGGTACCAGCATGACCSAAGCACGGATTTTTATGCCAGGTACCCTCTGCAGTAATTTTTTTCTGCAGCTCTTGCAGGCTGTAGAAATAAAGTGTCAGGCCCCTTGATGCCCAGGCCCAAAGCAGGGGTGAGGACCTTGGCCTGCCCTTGGCTCTGGAAGACCATGTCTGACCYTTACTGCACCTTCTGGCTCCAATGTAGCTGGCTTTGCTTCTCTGGTGGGCACTGGTAAAGGGGCAGCTTGGCCACACTGCTCCATAGTCTGAGGCTCAGGATAGCCAAGGAAAAAGAGGCACCACATCTGGGCATCCTGGATGCTCTTCTTGGAGTGGAGCTGGCTGCAGAAACCRTGCTTCTTCATGTTTTAGTTGGAGTTGACCATATCCACATGTTCCCAAGAAGGGCTCAAGAATAATCAAAACACTGTATGCCGTGTGAACAGGCACAAGGACAGCAGGGATGTGCCATTTCCTCTGTCCGGGTTGCCAAGCCTAGATTGCAGACCACTGCATGGCAAGTGGTGATGGGCATGCAGAGCCAGCTCTGGCTCTTGCCTGTATGTGGCCTGTGACAATCCCTGGCACCAGTTTAATGGTTCATGCACTGGGGGCAATGGGAAAGGATGCCTGGCACAGCTCAGCAGCTCAGCTCCACCACTGACAGACAGATCAGGCAGCTGATCCACACAGGACTGGAAGAGCTGCAGTGTGGCTGCATAATATGTCCGGGCACAGGTGATGGAGGCTAAGGGGTGATCCCAAGTCAACTCTGCCTGGAGAAGCCTGTAACCATCTAGGAGAAGGAGACCTAGAGGTAGGAGGAGGCTCTGCACAAGCTGGAGAAGGGCAGAGGTGCACCTCTTCCCATGGGTTCAAGTATGGCACAGGGCTGCCATGTGGTGTGGCATATGGGAGGAATGTGCACGCCATTCTGTAACTACAGTCAGAGTTGGCTTCTTGCACACTTGCACAAAAGGTTTTGGCTTTCACAGGAGGATCAAACATGCTCCATAAATGGGAGTGTTGAGGGCCTTGGATGCTATCCATGGCTGCAGCTGCTTACCGCCGGATGTGCCTTAAGCTGGTAAACACAATAGAAAGCTGCTGTAATCTCCCCGCTGACCAGTTATATAACAACCCAGGCTTGCTGTTTGCCAGCCCAGCCTGCTGAGCAGTGAGGAGGCTGGAGGGGTCCCTGGTTAGCTACCATGGCTCTCCTCTGCTATGTGCCCCTGCTGATAGTATCCACCTCAGCAGCCATATCATGTCACAACCCATCATGACACCCCTGCAGTGATGGCAGGCAAAGAGGGGAGGGAGAAGTGGTATGGCTCCAYTGGACTAAAGTGACGGGCTGCAGATGTGAGATAGGGACATGGAGCTGGGGACAAATACTGCCTTCTGTGAAGSTGACATGTGCCAGGGACAGGCAGTTTGGGGATCTGTGCTGCTCCATGCCATCAGCTGTGTCCTGAAAAATAGAGGGCCCCTGGGGTGGATGAYGGACAGGACACCTTCTAGACAATGCTCACACACATCATAGGCACAGGATCTACAAATGAAAGAGGTGCTCTGAACAGCTCGAGCCATGAGTCCTGGAGGCCCGCATCTGAGAGAGGCAACATGAAAAGAGAGGTTCCTACAAAAGCATGGAGGCAGGAGGGGAAAGCCCAAGCCAAAAGAGGAGACTTTCATGTTATTTCAGTTTAAAACGGGGAGATTTTAGCACGCACTGGGAGATCGTATGAACGTACCCAGAAAGCTGATGCCTAAGAGGTAAAGAGTTTAACTATGTACAACTTATCCCATTCCTATTCCTTGGACTCGTGAACTTCCCAACASCCTCTGACTGGGTATTGCCCCCTGATGCTTTGCTAGCTCACCCATGGTAGAGTGAGACTAATCTAAGAGTACTGGGAAGCATTTTCCCTGAGGAAAGGATGCTTAGGGGCACTTCTACTTACCTCACCAAGCTCCCTGCCACCCAGTTCTCTGCAGGAGTGCATCTGCTTCTTTGGGGGTGCTGTCTGAAATCTCCAGCAAGGTGTGTGCATGCTACGGCTCAGTGGGGTTGGAACTCCTGCATATAAGGGGAGSAGGAGGACCCTCTTGTTGGCTGGTGCTGTATGGCCCCATGATGCCTAGCAGCTGGAGGGAAGCTAAGGTTGGTGTGTGGAGARAACTGGACATGTTACTGCCACTCACATGATGGTGACACTCTGGGGACCATTTATGATACCGGCTAAGCCAGCCTAGATGTGGAAAGGACACAGATAACCCATCTCCCAGCCCAAATGGGCTCTTATGCCTGCCTGCTCCATAACAAGCTGGCTTAGATTGACACATCAATTTTTGTTCCCAGCTTTGGATCCCCCAAATGTAAGCCTTGGCACCATGGAATAAGAGGGAATATGTGGCTGCAGCTAGGAGAAATGGGGATCCAAAGATCTGGGGAGATGCTATGAAAAAGCACAGCYGGGCTGTGGAGTGGCATGGACAGAGCTCTGCTGATTGTAGAGGAGAGAGAAAAAGCACGGAAAAAAATAAGCCCAAAGAACTTTCCAAGGACTCGTCAGTTCTGGGGCTATGGCTGAGTGTGACCCAGCTCCATGTCCTGCTACCTGATGGCTGCTTTGAGACGGATATGGGAGAGAGTTGGAAATGTCCAAACATGGTGAGAAAGGGCAGGAGGGTGGCTGGGGAAGTCACGTCCTTATTCTCCTCAAGCCCAGGCGGGGCTGGGGCTGCTTGCCAACTCTGAGTCACTGCTGGGAGATGCCAGAGCCACACTCTCCTGAAGGAGGCACGCTCCGCTGATGGAGCCACACGCTGCTGACGCTGACAGAGACACACTGCTGACGTCATCCTCACCCCATGTTGAGGGAGGAAGCCAAAAGTGCTGAGTTGTTGCCACAGCAACAGTTGTTTTCCTGTAAAGCCCTGGAGGAATCATGCTCCCACGGGAAGTATTTTGGGGCTGCCCACCCCCACGCACGCACACGCTCTTCCATCTTCCTCTGGGTACTGGACGGAGTGAATGGGCAGTGGCAAGTTATTCTGGGGCCTTTTGAGCTATTTTGGGCAGTGGCTGTGAGACACTGTGGACAGCCATTTGGGGCTGGGCCTTGAATTTCTGGTTTCAAAGTAATGCTCAGATTTGGGAGGAGACTGCTGAGGTAAGATATGATGGAGGAAAATCCTGGGATGTCTGAAGAAAGCAGCCAAATGAAACTCCTGAAAGCTGCCGTTGTCAGGCAGGCTGACTCCCAAAATGTCCCCCAAAATAGTTATGTATAAGTCACACRGGGGTGGGGACCTTGTGCTACCTCCTACACAGGGAAATGCCCCCATCCACTAGGATCCAGCTGCTGTCCTTAATCTTTTTGTACCTGCTGAGCACAGCTATGGTGCCTGTCCAGAGAGCGGGGGGACGTATGCTGAGCATGCCATGCAGTCTGTCCTGTGTGTGCCTCACCTGTGCCTCAGTTTCCCCACTAATCCTTCCCTGTCCATGTGCTATATGAGGATCTGAGTATGAGAAACAATCAGGCTGGGAAATACCCGGGCAGAACTGGGAGGTAGAAGTTCCTTCCCTAAATACATCAGTCCCAGTGGAGGATTTGTTTTCAACCTCCCTCACTCTCACAGGCTTATGGCTGGTGGCAGTAGTGACATGTCATTTCCCAGGGCTGATCAGGCTGAGCAAGGAGCAGTGTACTTCTAAAGAATTGTTTCRTTTCAACAAGTAAGGAGAGCTTTTGGCACATGGGTTGAAGCTGCCTTGTCTCCCACCCTGCAGCCCATATCCTGTCTGTGCGAGCTGGGATGTGCAGAGAACTGTGCTACATGCACAGAGCCAGGGAGTGCATGTCTCCATCACTTCAGTGGGGCAGACCTGAGCTGCTTAGGGACAGTGATGCAGTAGGATCTGGAGAAACAAAGGAGAACTCCAGGCTGGAGAGGTACAGCTGTGGGAAACCAGTGCTGTGAAATATTGCCCAGTGCAGCAGAGTCACTCAAGACTTGGCTCCGGAGTAGCTGAAAGGAGAGTTTCCCAAAGCCTCCTTCTGACTRGCATAGAGTCATGGGGTGCTCCATGCCCCATGATCTCCAAGGGCACATACACAGTCCATCAGCTAGGTACCCTGCCCTGCCTCTCACTTCTGTGATACTAGTATTCTGCCAGTCCGCCCTGGGGCAGCCTTGCACGACCCAATATCTTTYGAGTACTCTTTCCTTTTGCCACATTTCCATTGGCACTGTCTAAGGAGGCCCAACACTGCCATTAGAGGCATAAGTACCTCCTGCCTGGCTCCCAGCACTCAGTGCCCAGCATCCACCAGGYCTGCAAGCTTCCTGACAAATGCTCCATAGCATTTGAGGGGTGATTATTAAGGACATGGTGGCAGCCCACTGAGACCAGGCCCTACCGTGCATGGTGCTGTACAGCCACATAGCACAGAGAAGACAGTTTCCTGTGATGCTCCCAGCTACGCTGCTTGGACTGGCTTTGCTCTCTGTAGCAGATGCAGTTTGCTGTTTTTTGAATAGTTCCCCAAAGTGCTTCCCCCAGGAGCTGGGATGGGTGTAGCTGTTTTCTGAACCCCTTTATTATTGTGCTTGAATATTTCCACACTCAAGAAACTTGCAGTTTTATATTTGATCTTTCACAAAGGCCTTACTGTGCCTGCTCTGAGACTGAATCCTCTTCTGCCAGCTGTCTCATCCATAGGACCCTGAGCTCATTACAAATTACAGAGTATAAAACAACACTGGAGGAAGAAGGGGGTGAAATTATGCCTGTCTGGCTAAGGCCTGTGAAGATGGAGCATAGGTATCCTCTCCTGCCACATGCTGCCCTCAGCACAGGTGGGAGGATGGAGAAAGAAAGAAAGAAAAAGAAGTCTTTGTGCAGACTGGAAAACCCTAGGAAGCTAAAAACTACAGAGATAGACTTTCACATGTGAGCATAGAAGGGAGAGACCAGCTTGCTCAGCAGCACAGCTCTTCACCCTCTCACTGCCACTCAGCCTGGAGCTAGTCTCCTCTGCTGTGAAGGGCTTGATGAARGGATGGCTATACGACTGCACTGTCTGGACAGGGGCTCATCCGTGCAGATTTCTGCCCTGCCCATCCCTTCGCATCACAAGACCTGGGTGATCTGGAGTGAAGTGGGAGCAGAGCACTTTGGTTCCCTCCACCCTAAGTGTTTACATCCATATTTATTCCCTCAAACATCCTAAGTTGCATCTAGGAGCCAGAAGTTGTGTCAGAAGTCTGCAGGGAAGAGTATCCACGAGGCTAAAAGGAGGACAGGGGTGGGGGGTGGGGAAGTGGGTGTCTATGGTGCGAGTGTCTCACCAACATGTCCAGTCCCCAGGAAAGTGGAGGGGGATGCCTGAGGCTGGTCCATGGCAGACCCAGTGAAGGAGGGGGGTGAAGCAAAGGCTGCATGCTGTAGGACATGGATTGGCAGGCATGCTCACCCCATTCATAGGTGATGCATAGCCTTGTGGAAGGCTGAGGGAGCCAAAATCAGCAGGGTGGATGGGAGAACCAGAAGGCAGTTCCCTGGAGGATGAGAGGCACAAGGTCCCAGGAGCTATGGACGTGGAGGCTAAGCAGGAATGAACACCACCACACTGTATTGTGAAGGAAACATCACCTGACTGAAGCCTCTTGGTCTGTCCAGGSGGTAAGATCTCTGGTGCTGTCCTYCTTCAGGCAGCCTCAGGAGACCCAGAGGCAGGTGAGCTGCCTGCAAAAATTACAAAGCATCTGTGATAAGAAGAGGTAGACATGATTCTCCATGGCCTGGAGGAAACAGCAGGGCTGGCCTGTGCTGAGAAAGAGCATCAGGGACATTGGCAGAGTGGGAGGGGAGCCAGGAGTAGAAGAGCTGCAGGGTCACTAGTGCAAGTAGTGAAAAGGTACTGGAGCCAGGCCCTGTCCTGCAGAGTCCTTCCTTGTCATTCAGTTCAGTCCCAGATGTTGCTGACCCATGCAGCCTGCTCTTCACAATGTGGGCATCTTGCCTGGCTCCCCAGGAGTGCAACACATCCATGGCTTGTCTAGGTGAGGTGCCAGCATCCCCTTGCCCAGACCTGACCATTCATGCCCAGTAAGCACGTCCTGAGTTGCATCTCCTCTTTGCAAGGTTGTGGGTTATTCCTTCCTTAGGAAATCCCAGCTGAGCCTCAAGTGGCTCACCTCCCAGAGCTGGTAGGCCCAGCTGGGCAGGCTGGGCCAGGTTTTTGCCAGCCTTGGGTGGGCACAACTTTCTAGCAGAGCTTTGCTAAGGGTAAGCTCAGGGTGTGCAAGGAAGAAAAAAAAAAGCGGGAGGAGCCTACTTTGATCAATTTTCTGTCTCTCTCTCTTTTCTTTGTTAAACAGATGCTTTTGTAGCTGAGAACCAAGTAATCAAAAAATAAAAAAAGTTTCTCTCTTCAGCACAAAGTCAGTACTCTCAGCAAACAAGCCTGCTAAGATGAAGACTGTGGAGAAAGGAATATCCCCTGTGGAGAAAGCAGTGTTGGCTGTGGGAATCACCGGGTGCCTGGAGCAAGGCGGGAGAGCAGTGAATCATTTCTCAGGGCTGAGAATTTTTGCACTATGTTTTCAGAGCTGCTGTTCCAGGYAGGCCAAGAAATAACCTAGTCCAAGACACCTTAGTGGCATGAGCTCCACTAGCCAGGCATATGAAGAAATCCAACTGCTGAAAGAGCCTGTGATGGGGCAGGAGGATATCTGTGCCACTGGCACAGCTAGCACAGGGTAAGATATTGCACACTGTCAAGATTAGGAATGGAAAAAAGAAGCTATTGGGCTGATCCTGCTAGAAGTGGCTAAAATCAACCAGTGCTACCCTATTCCACATGCTATGTGCACATCGRTGCCTGGGATCTGCCTCCAATGTAAGCTTGCCCACGCAGCCCTTCAGTTCCTGGCCATGGCACCAAAGGGCTATGCCCTGCTCTGTTCCTGGACAATTTGCACCCTAGCTTAGAGAGGGGTCCAGTAAGCTTTGAGTTCAAAAGGAGAACCTGTCCCTCGCTCTGCCTTRGCGCAAGTAGGGGAGCAGGTGACATGGCCTGCCACACATGGTGGCCACACTGGGCACTGCGTGGCTGTTATGCTGCCAGCTGTGCTCTTCCTGCTCCTGCAGCAGTTGTGTAAACAGATTCTGGGAATGAAGATCTGAGTCATCAGCTCACTCAAAAACACCCAAATATGAGAGCAGGCAGAACAACAGCTCCCACAAAGCTGAACCAGAGCTTGGCTGGGGGCCAGGCACAGGAAAAGATGTGGCAGGGGCTCCTAGCATCCATGTATTGCTGTGGTTTTGCAGGACTTTGGGCTGGAGCTAGGGGGTCTCCCAGCCCCTCCAGTGGGACAGAACAGTGGTGCATCTGGGCAGTCTGCCATTGGCATAGTGCAGTTCCCTCAGGACATTCCTGCATCAAGCTACTTTGCTCTGTCTGGCCAGGCACTGGCACAGGTGGTCCCACCGGCAATGCTGTGTATGTGCATCCCTGAGCACACATCTAGCAGCAGTCCCAGCAATGCAAGCAGCAGTTTTGAAATACACTCCCTGACCAGAACGGGGAACATCAGACACAGGGTATATTATATAGCCAGCAAACTCCTGAAGAGCTCAAA
>NW_028187089.1:2767191-2809219 GCF_003343005.1 Rhea americana
AGAGAGAGAGAGAGAGAGAGAAAGAGAGAGAAAAGTGTTATTCTGCATGACACTGCTGTGGTGGAAGTATGCCACAAAACATTCTACTCTGGAAATCCAGAGTTTAGAGAGTCAAAGTAAAGTAGAAAAGGGTCCAGAGTGACTAGGTAGGACCCAGTTGATAGAGGTGTTTAGTATGAGGCTGGCTAGCTCCTGCTTCTAAAAATATGTATGGCACATTGCAATTTTCATCCCAGAGGTCCCTTGTGATCCTCCCCACCAGCCTTCCTTCAAGCTAGTCAAGCACCATTTGTGGCATCTTTTAGACCTGAAAATTTGGAGAAGAGGGGGGAGTTCCCAAAAGAAACAGTCAGCAGGAAAACAGTGCCTGTTTCGAGGTTTATGGCTTCAGTTAAAAATAATCAGTTCTGATGAAAAAAAAATAAGGTTGGAACAGGAAGGAAATGTTGTGGTTTTGATGTATCTGGGAGCTGACTCCTCTTGGAAGTGGTTTGGGCTGGAAAATCCCTTTGGCTTCTTCCTCAGCTCATAAGAGCATTGTATTGCAGCAAAGAAGAGTCAGCAAAGTAGCTTGCAGGTGGGAAGGACTGAGGTTACTCTGAGCCTCAGGATTCTTGGTGTCCTGGTTGTCTGCCTGTGGGAGATCACTCAAGGTCAGGCAATGGACATGTCTGCACAGGCAACCTATAATTAAGTGACAAAGTGACTTTGAAATACCTCTCCAGAACACCTAGCCCATCATGATTCCCATGAAATAGCCCCAAGTGCTGGGCAGTGGGAGACAGCAGCCTTGCAGATGGCACTAAGGGGTATTAGGCAGAGTAAAGAGGGTCAAAGAATATTTGTCGGACCTAGGAGGCTCATGGGAGGAAGAGGAGGTCAAAGGCAACTCCACACAGCTGGTTGAGCCAAGGCAGTGGATAACATATCAGCTGTGGGACCCTGTGTGCAGTGTGGGGTTAGGAGTGGTGAGACCAGGCTGGACTTGCAGTCTGGTTTATCTCCCTAGCCTCTTCTGTGATCTTTCTGGATAGGAAACGGAACAGGACTCCTTTAGTCCTGTTACTCTGGGGAGACAGGAAGGGGAGGGCATTTTTGGCCTGACATCTRCTTGCCCCTGGAATGAGAGCAGTAGGCAGAAAACAGATGCACTGGACTTATATAGAGTGCTGTGCMTGGTTCCTGGCACATCACTGCCTAGATGCCACAGGGATGAGCACACTGGGTGRCTGGCCTATAAGCCGGGGGAGATGAGATGTTCAGGGATCTCAAAGCACCCTCTGGGTCATGAAGCAAACATATCACCTTTCCTCCTCTGGCTCCTGGCCCATCATAGCTGCAGGAATCTGAGCTGAAGTCACTCCTGGGACCTAAGTGGTGGAAGGGAGAACACAGGCCTCTTCCTCCAGCAATACCCCTGAGCCCTTGGCAGAAGTGGGTCACCCTGGGTCATGGGGCAGAGATACAGATCAAGGATGGACATGCTGGCAGGCTGGCTTTCCACAGAGACRGGGGGCCCCAGGTGCTGATTAGACATTCATACACTGCAGGGATGTTTTCTTTTCTCACCTGAGTCCACATCAGCCCCCAAAAAACCTGGGTGTTCTGCCCCAGTCCCRAGCTGGTGCCTGGATTAATCAGTATTACAACTTTCCCATGGTGTGCCCATGCAATTCTGAGCCCTTTGCAGTCTCCGTCAGCTTAATCACATCCAGCATGTGTGCAGAGTCAGGGCCCTGCTTGGATCTTGCCCTTTRCTCTGCTCTGCTGTGTGCTCTCAAGGGTCTCCAGTAGGTCCTACAGCTGCCAGCAAAGAAAGTTTTCTTGTTTGTACCAGGCAAGCAGAGGAGAGGGGTGCTGCCACAGATGACTGAGGCTGTTCTGGAAGCTGGTGGGATTCAGGACCTGGGGGCAGGGCATGCCAGAGCAGAGTTGGATGGAAAAGTTTCCACCAAAACTTATCTTTTGACAGTAAACATTTTGCGTAAGACCAGGAYTGATCAGAAGAATGTCAGTATTGCTGGCATTTTTCTGTTGGAGAAACAGAAAAGCAGTGTGGCAGTTTAAAGGATTCTGACACAGCTTTGTGCCTCCCAGTACTGGCTCTGCATGGATCAGAAGTGATCACAGCCTTGGTGTTTTAAGCATTGGTAGGACTGCAGCATGACTCAGCCCCAAGGGGTTGGAGTGAACATGGCCCCCAGCACTACACCTCCGGGGAGGTGCTGCTTGCTGCAGCTCTGGGGTGCAAGATAGCACTGCAAGTGAGATGAGGTCCAAGCCCAGGAGCTCTCAACTCTCATTTCCGCTGGCTTTTGGGGCACTGGAATCACAGTTTATGACCTGCTGTCTTCTACAGGGCTGAACAGACCACCCAGAGAGAGACAGCAAGTAAGGTGTCTATGCATGCTTATGCATCTCTACGTGCGTGGTCCTTTCCCTCTGAGCAGGACACTGCAGTTCCAGAAGCAGGCAGGGAGAGCTGTCAGGGCAATCCTGCCACTGCAGCAATCCCCTTAGCATAATCCAGCCCAGCTCAGAGAAGGGATTTGCTTCCTGGGATGAGAAAGACCTTTCTGCTCTCTGCATGGATATGTATTGTGTTTAGCAGAGAAGGTGTAAGCACCGTCACTGATGCATTGTACACAGCAGGACAGACTGGGGACTGTCCAGAAATGCTTCAGGGCATTCCTTGTGCTCAGCCTTGCAAGGGACAATGTGTCCTAGAGGCATTGCTTGCTTCTTGGCCCCAGGCAGGTCAGGGAAATACTGGGTGCTTTGCTCCCAAGGTTTCCTGAAGGAGGAAGGCAGGCTGGAACCAAGGCAGCCATGGAACAGCAAAGAGAATGTATGAGTGACCTTTGCTGGGTGTGAGCTGCATAATCTGATTCTCCAGGTGCTTCTCATAAATGTGAAAATTAGGRAAGAGCAAATTGTTATGGGAAGGTGGGGATTGCTTCCCTCTGCCCTGGGGCGATTGGTAAAATTTTGGACAACGCTGATTCTCAGATGCACTGGTCCTCTGCACCAGGAGGCTTGGTACACCCCGTCTTTGTAGAATAGCTGGGAGCCAGGGCCATACAACAGGATCCTACTACATCCCCTCCAGTTCTGTAGACTTTCTGGGACCTAGAGGTCAGGGAGCTGCGCAGCATCATCTCTTGCCTTTGCAGTGCTTGTGTGTCAGGGTGCTCTCCCAATGGCTTCCCAAATGGATCAGTGCCTGGGTACTGCCAGCTGGGCTGGGTGCCAGCTGCTCACGGGGCTCAGCCTTCTGGCAGTGCAGACTGACAAGTCAGCTCCAGCTGGAGAGGTGCTGGCACTAAGCCACTGTCCCAGGGTAATCCCTGTCCCTAGGCAGCCCACAAGCAAGACCTGCTTACCGCAAAAACCTGTAACTCCCCAATAATCTGTCCTATAACAGCAACATTTATTGGAGCATGAGGAGAGCTGGAAAGACAGGCAGTCCCTTCCCATGAATGGGGTGCCCTCTGGCCGGCTCTGGCCAGTGAAACCTGCCCTGGGTATCTTCCAGGTAGACATCCTGCCAGGCCCCTGGGAATGTGATGAGTTTCTGGCATAGCACTTAGGAGCTAAGCAGGGAAGATAGACATGTCCCTTGGATCACTATAGTGGCTTGGAGCTGTCAGTTTGTCCCTAGTCCCATCCATCTGTCCATCTATCTGGATATTAAKGCACCTTTAGACTATGAAGCTGAGTCCTGTGCAGTCAACCTTCTGGAGAGGGGGAACAGACTGCACCCGCATCTTCAGGACATACACTTGGATTGGGGGGGTCCTCCATCATTGCTGTTGCACTTCCTGCCCTTAGGGCTGCAATTTGTAAGTGAAATGATTATAGTGATGATGCCAGTGATGATGATGTACTAGTAGGTTTTATAATAAATATTGTAATGTAATGTATAATATATGTATATATATATTATACAACAATATATAACTGTAATAATAACAACAATAACAACCTTTTCTTCTAGAGTCTGCAGGCAGCCAGTTGCAGCTAGTACCTCTGCTGCTGCTCAGTGTTTGGCCATCCAGGCTCTTCAGGGTACTGCTGACCAGATCCTGGACACCTTTGTGTTCAGTCTCAGAACCTGRTGCTGAGCTTTTGGAGGTGGAAGATACTTGTAAGATATCAATATCAATGAAAAGCTTCTGTCTCTGCTTCTGGAGTTGAATTACCAAAATGCTGAGTAGGGCAGAGGAGCCCCCTCACACYCTGCTCCTTTCTTGCATCTCTGGAGCCTTTGCCCCATCACCACAAGCATGTACCTGGTCAGGGTATGTCGAGTTGGGGCAACCAGGGCTTTGGTCCCTCTGGACTTGGCAGACAGAGTGGGCTAGGAGGGGAAGCAATGTTGTCTCTGGTGATCTTAGACTTCATGATTTGAGCAGGGATCAGTGGCGCTGGATGCAGGGCGTGGGGCTGGGGGCTGAGCAGTGGGTGTGAGGGCAGTGGTAGAGGCTGTGTGTTTGGCAGTGCCCTGGGAAGTTATGTGTTTGGTTGTGTTGCATGTGTCTGAATGGGCACGCATGTGTCAGGGGGAGTTTCTGCATGTATGTGTTGATGGAGGGGTGAAGGAAGAAGGGACAGAGTGCCTCCTCAGCAAGTTTGCAGATGGTACCAAGCTGGGAGGAGTGGCTGATACACCTGAGGGCTGTGCTGCCATTCAGAGAGACCTGGACAGGCTGGAGAGCTGGGCAGAGAGGAACCTTGAGGTTCAGTAATGGCAAGTGCAGAGTCCTGCACTTAGGGAGAAATAACCCTAGGCACCAGTACAGACTGGGGGCTGACCTACTGGAAAGCAGCTCTGCAGAGAAGGACCTGGGAGTACTGGTGGATGACAGATTGACCATGAGCCACTAATGTGCCCTTGTGGCCAGGAAGGCCAATGGTATCCTGGGGTACATTAGGAAGAGCGTTGCCAGCAGGTGGAGGGAGGTGATCCTGCCCCTCTACTCAGCCCTGGGGAGGCCTCGTCTTGAGTACTGTGTCCAGTTCTGGGCTCCCCAGGACAAGAGACATGGAGCTACTGAAGAGAKTCCAGCGCAGGGCTGCGAGGATGATCAGAGGACTGGAKCATCTGCCCTATGAGGAACGACTGCAAGAGCTGGACCTGTTTAGCCTGGGGGAGAGAAGACTGAGGGGGGATCTTATCAATGTGTATAAGTACCTGAAGGGAGGGTGTCAAGGGGACAGGGACAAACTCTTTTCAGTTGTCCCATGTGACAGGACAAGAGGCAATGGGCAGAAATTGAAGCACAGGAAGTTCCTCCTGAATGTGAGGGGAAATTTCTTCGCTGAGAATGACAGAGCACTGGAAGAGGTTGCCCAGAGAGGTTGTGGAGTCTCCTTCTCTGGAGATATTCAAGGCCCGCCTGGATGTAACCCTGTCTAACATGCTCTAGATGACCCTGCTGAGTGGGGAGGTTGGACTAGATGACCTCCAGAAACCCCTTCCAACATTACCCATTCTGTGATCTGTGAAGGTGTCTATATCAGTGTGTACAAGGCAGGGCATCTGTATGCATGTATGGATGTATGGTGGTGCATGTGCATATGCGTGGGGGTTTATGTGTGTATATGTCTGTGTTTGTATGAGTTGTGAGGGGTATATGGGGGTGTTTGTATGTGGAAGTGCCTATGTGCCAGTGTGGTAGTGGGGTTGTCAATGTGTCTGGTTGTGTGTGATGCATAGGGGCTGTCTGTATATAGGTATGTGTGGTGGTATGCGTGCTTAGCGGCRTGTGCCTGTGTGTCTGTGCATACGTGCACGTGGCTGCATGCCTGTCTCTGTGTGTGTGTGTGTGTGTGCAGTTTCCCACGGTGCCGCCAACACAAAGGCCAGCAGCAGTAGCGCTGCCAACAAGCGGGCTCTGTCTGCCAGCCGGCCCCAGCCAGCTCCAGCCTGTCCCAGCCCTGGTGTCTCCCTGCACTGACCGCTGCGCCTGGCAGTGCCCCAGCGCCTTGGGCTGGGACAGGGACCTGCAGCGTTTGTTACCGCGCGTGCAGCCCAGGGCATGCCTCCTTGCACGGTTCAGAACATGGCGTGGGAAGCCTTTGGGTCTGGGACTGTCTTCCTGGAGCCATGGCCCCAGGAGTTTGCTATCCCTCTGACRGTGCTCAGTCCTCAGCGGGAACAAAGGAATAGTTTTCTAATCCTGGATAGTGACTGACTAAATGGCCCCATTCTCACTGTGACTCACTCGTCATGGTCCCACTGTGGGTTCCAAGCGAGGAGCTGTCTGGGCAGACTGGAGCAGCTCTCGTGAGTCATCCCCGTGCAGATACATGCAGGGGTCTCAGTAGTCTGGCTAGGCTGAGTCTGGGCACTATGAGCATGACAAAGGCAGATGCTTTCTCCCTTCCCTGTGAGCGTGCACATCTCACTCAGCCTTTGCCTGATGTCTGTGCTCCCCTCACTTTGAGCTCTTGGGGGCTCCTGTCAGCCTCCCCTTTGGGAGAGTAGGAATAGGACCAGCTGGCCTGCTGTGCTGGGACTTGGGTGCCTCCTCCTGTTAGAGAGCCCAGGTCTCTGTTGCTACACCATCCACCCYGGCTGTATCAGAGAGCAGCTCCTGGGCCCTAGGGAGAACAGCRCAGCCCGCAGTCCAGCCAGCGTGGCTACTGTCCCTTGTGCCCCCAGTTATCAGCATTGGCCATGCCTGCAACCCTTGTTTTATCAGTGTCTTCTGCTGTTTTCACACACAGATGTTTCTATCCATACTCTACCCCAACCAATCTGAGTATTTGTTGTAAGATCGCCACCTGATATACAGATGGCCAGGCCAGCTTGCAAGGAGGAGAAAGGCCTTGCARAAGTGACACAAGGCTGGGCTCTGGGGAGAAGGAAGGGGCATGCACTCACCCCATGGTCTCTGGGGTGCGCAGCTTGCACTAGGCATGCCAGTCAAGGTGCTTGGAGTGTTAGTATGGCACTATCCATGCCAAAACGAAGCCATTTCTCTGGAACTGCCAGGGCTGGCCCGTCTTCGAGCTCTAGGAACATGGTCAGCAAGTTGCCTGTGCTTCTCATTGCCCCCAGATCTGTGGGAGGCCAGTCCCTGCCTCTCCGTGCTTTCCTATCACTACCCGGCCAAATCCTCTCTCTTTGCGCTTGGGTGGGGGTGGTGGGAAGCCAAAGTAAGAAGGGCTTTGATGTGCCATTTCGCTCTGCACCACGGCTCCTGGGCACAGCGGGCTGGCACCAGCAGGCCTTGGGCTCGTCTACACGGCGCAGCCCAAGCGGCAGCTTCAGAGGCGCCTGTGGCTCTCATCCCAGCGTGGCGCTGCCTTGTTTTTGCCTGGTGAGGCGGGACTGTCCCTCAGCGCTCCAGCCCCTGCTGGGATATGTTCCCAGTATGGCACTTCCAGAGCAGCAGGGCTGSCTAGCGGCGCTGCCCCAGGGGGAATCGGGGCCATGGTGTTATATAAGGGAGCAGGTACTGCCTCATGGATGGGGAAGGTGTCTGGGGGGCAGGGAGACCCCAGGCGTGGCTCAAAGGGCCTTACAGCTACAAAGCTTCAGGCTCCTGCATCACTGGATYCATCCAGGAAATTGATTTAATTAGGAGCCTCCATGGGAGGAAGCAGGTCCCAGCTGGAAGCTGACATAGTCAATAAGTGACTCTGGGGCCCAGAAATCCCTCCCCATTGGGAAAGCAAAGGACCAGAGGCTGCTGTTGTGCTGTCTCCCCTGCCTAATCTTGGCAGTGTGGCCCTAGTGGCAGGAGCTTTGTAGCACTGRTGTGTAGTCAGCACTGAGATGGAGGTGGCAGAGATGGCCTGCACTGGACTAGGGCAGAGCCCTGATGAGACCCAGTTGCTCTGTGGCCCAACACAAGCTCTTTGCAAGAGTCTCAGGGCTGTGAGATGGAATTACCCTCACCCTMGCAGGGCTGGGACCAGCCAGCATGTTTTTCTTGCCAAGGCTGAGTCCTCATGCACCCAGGAAGCAGTTACCCCAGCTGCCAGTCATGCTCCAAGGACTGCAGTTCACATCTCATTGGCAGGTTGTACTACACGCCAGGACCTTCCCAAGACAGAGCATGTGCTCTGCTCATTCCATATAGCAACACATGCCCACTTGGTTTGAATGCCTGTTGGAGAGGTCTGAACCAGACTTAGCACAGTCCTATTCAAACCAGAGCGATTTAAGAAAGGCCTCCTGCCAAGCGTGGTGCACAAACTGCTGCAAAGTGCATTAGTACAAGCTGTACAAATGGTCCTTCCCAGCCTAGCAGTTGCCACTACCCATGCTCAGCTAGAGGGATGCTGGCACAGCAGGACTGGAACTAGGACTCTGCTCACCTGCCTTCAACCCTGCCTTTCCCAAGTCTCAAACTTTCCATAGTCTAAAGGTCTCCCTCCTAGGCAATAAGTAACAGGTTGCTGGCAAACCCTGCAAACCCCTGTCAGAATGCTGAGTGCTATTGGTTCCTACCCCCTATCACTCCCATCCAGGACRTGGGGGAATTTTCCCATGGCACAGACCTAGCTGCCTCCTCACAATATCCTGCCATCACCAAAGCCTGTATCAGTCCAAATTAACCTCTACTGGGGAGAAGTTTGGGGTACTCCAGGGAAAGAGCAGAGCACCAGTCAAAAGGCTCTTGTACACAGAGCAAAAGCTGTTCAGCCACTGGAAGCAGCGTGGCTGCAAGCAGGCCGTGGCACGCATGCCCAGGTTTTCTGGGCATTGATGTTTCATGCTTCAGAGCACTGGAACGTTCTTGGAGAGTCAGGAAAAGAGGACATTTTATGCAATTGGGATCTCTCAAACAGGAAGTTTGGTTTTGTTTGGCTCAGAGATGGCCAAGGACTATCTTTGGCCTTGCCAAGGTGTCTTTTGACATATATGAAAGAACTCTCAAAATAATTTGAATGGTGAGTATGGACAGGTCAGAGGAGAGAAGAGCCAAGAAGAGAAAGATAGGATACYCCTCCAGGTGTGGAGAGGGAAGGATGGAAATGTTGTGCCTGTTTTGCACTGGTAAGAACATGAGCAGAGTCCATGCATCCTCCAGGAGAGCAAAGATTTCTCTCAGACCATCTCTTGTCTTRTCATCTTGTTCGAGCCACAAGTGACCTCACCTATATGCTCCCATTATTCACTGCAGCGAGTAGGGCCAACCATGACTTTTTGCTTGGAGAACCCTTCTCAGAAATGCTCGGTGAGCCACTTCCCTGCCTCTGCCACAAACTGCAGTGTCCGCTGCAAAGCCAGGGAAGTTCTCCAACGAAGAGCAAAAACTAAAAATGAGAAAGGAAGTCGAACTTGCACATAGTCCTCCCACTGATCACGTAGACTGACAACAGTGCTTGAAAAGTAGTGGTGGATCTTGCCCTGGGATCAACCCTTAACCCTGACTGGAGTTAAAGCCATAGACGTCAGTACACAGAGCCTGAGCAAGCAGCTGACAATTTCACCTCTCACATGCAATAATGCTGGGTGAAAGAGAGCTCAGTCAAAACAAACATGCTTGAACACCATTCTGCATTGCTAGCCAGCTGCAAGGCCTCTTATCTCAGCCTGCAGCAGGCTCTCTCTGTCCCGTGACCTCACCAGCTGCAGAAAAGCCAGTGAGACTTGGGGAGGCCTGCCAGGCAGCCTGCTCTCTGGAGATACCTCCACGGTCAGTGTTACATCTTCTTTACAGGGTCYGCTCTATCCAGGTATGAGGAGGGGACCCCAGAGGTAGAGTGCAAGTGCTGAACTGCAGGTGTCAGGGCATAGAGGCTTCCTCGTGCCCCTGTGCTCTGTGGGTGCCCCCCTTCCTGAGAAATCATCAGTCTTTTCCTGTGGGATTCCCCAAATGGTCAGGCAGTGGGAGCTGTTTTCACTCTGAGACGGAGCTGCTGGGACTTTCCATCTCAGAGTGTCATCTCATGTGTGGAGAGGACCCCCTTCCAGAGGGATGCAGGAGGGACAGAGACTGTGTTGTGTGCATTGCCGTGGCAGAGTAAGTTGTCTTCATAATGTCTTTCACCTTGAGGTGACCAGTTGCAGTCTGAACCTTGATGGTGGATGAAAAAAGAGGGAAGTCCCACTCTCTCCATCTTCAGCCAGGGGAGTGAGCCCCTGGCACCCACTCTGCATGTGGAGGGATTTCCCAGGGGCTACATGGGATGGGAAGACAGGGGATCCTGGCTGGTCCTATCTCAGCTTATGGGAAGCAGAGATGGGTTAAGAAGCACCTTCCCAAGGCAGCTGGCCAAGGGCTAGGGGCCTCTTCTGCTTTGCAGTGGCCATGCTCTCTAGACAGGGCCCCATAAATCGCATTGTTGAGCTCCTGKGCTGCACGATCTGGGCAGCTCTTTCCTAGGACTGGTGACTAACTATAGGAAAGTCAGTTCACAGCAGGTACCCAACACTGCCAGGGCTTATCAGAGCTTTTGCAGAAGCGGTGCTGGACTTTGCAACCTCTTCAGGTTCCCTGAAAAGGACAGAGGTCATGGAGAAGCCACAGCTCTGGCACAGTTCCTTACCACTCCTGGAGCTGGCCCTAAGCAAGAGCTGGGCTATAGTTGATGTTTTCTAGGAGCAAAGACTTCCGGTAAGGAGGCAGAATTGACCATGGGCTCATTTGGGGTGATGCCAGGGTGATAGGSAGATAGCAGAAGCCAGGTGTGACCTGTGCCCGCATTCCTGCCCTTGTATGGTAGCAAAGTAGCCCGAGATTCCCCCTTTCCCTGCCACACCCTGCTTGGTAAGCATGTATGGCACGCAGGAATGGAGATAACAACGGGAGCCCAGGCAGTGCAATGGTGCCACCTTCACCAGTGGATGTTCAGGGCCCAACTGGCAGAGGGTAAGCATCCCCTGAGGCTGCTAGTACCAGGAAAAGGAGCTGTGTCAAGTCCCTTGGCCCAACATCCTTCCCCTCACTCCCATCTAGAGATGCTCAGGGAGGCGGCAGGGATGGGGGAAATTTCCACCATGTTGGGAGACATGAACAAAACATACACACTTGTCCAGCTACTTACCCCAAAAGCCAAGATACGCACAGATGGAATTTGCTGACAGTTCYTGGCACTGATACTCCACGCTGCCAAGGCTCAACAAATTCATTTGAAAGCCACCCCATTTACAACTGCACCGGAGTGCCCAGCAGGGTGGACAAGCATCGGCCGAGCTGCTCAACAGCTCTCCACCAAGCTCCACTGTCCTTAAAGGGCCTGGAAGGCCTTGAGACGCACAGCACAACTCCACCATTACCCCAGCAATCACATATTGCACAGCAGAGAAAGAGATCAGGCTCATGAGTGTCTCACAATAGCAAGTCACCTTTGGGGGGCAAGGGGAAGGGTGGCCTCCCATGCCACCGACTATGAGAGCAAATGGCTATTGTAGGAGTCACAAAACTGTAAATGACTGAGAGCTGGCACTGTTCCCAGGCTAGAACTGTTTCTGTTTGTTTGGGGAAGACATTTTTGTTCAGTTCTAGTCTCAGTAGCTCTTAGGCAACCTGCCTCCCTGTTAATCAGTAAGAGACTAGGGAAGGTTTACAGGTCAGACTTTGTATGTCCTTAAAAACAGGCAAGTGAAACCTAGGTGCTGCACTTAGGGTAAATTTCCTTGGCAGTGTTTGGGAATGATGTGAATCTGCCACAGAGGGACAGGGCAGAACAGACCCCCAGGTGAGGAGCACCCACGGCCAGGGTCGAAGACATACAAGCAACTCCAGGCAAAAGGGTGCTAGGGCCCCCATCCCCACACCAATAAGAACAGCCCTGATGATGCTATGTCCCTCAGAGAGTGGTAGTGCGACAGTACATACTTCTGTGCTGGAAGGAAAGGACCAGCCATGTAAGGGCCAGCTGCAGGGGATGGGGCTTGTACCCCTTCCAGCAGAGTCAAAGCATCTGACTGGATCAAAACCAACATTCAGACATCTGTGTCACCTGTACCAAGATCACCAGCCAGCTACTTGTCCCTTTCCAGAGCATGGACCTTAGATAGTCCTGAGTTTGGGGTAGAAGGGGGACAAAGGGACTAGGAGGGACAGGATGAAGATATGAGTCTTCACCAGGGTGAAAATCAACCTGTGTCAGTCAGTTCTGTCCCTGGGCTGTTTTCCAGTCCAGGTAAAACTTTTTTCCTGGGTCTGACCATGGTGGGCAGATCTGCCTGGCAGACCACGCCTGAAACAGGCAGAGGCCCTGCCGGAGCAGGGCTGTGCTTAGTTCTCTTGAACGACTTTTGCAGAGCAAGCAAAGCAGCTCTTGCTTAGGAACGTCTGCACCACATTCTGCAATGGAGACAATCCTTCAGTGACTCGTGCTCTCTTGTAAGCACCAGCTTACTAAGCTCCCAGAGCCTAGATGCCTGGATTTCCCACACTGATTTTCCTGGTGATTATACTGTTTCTAATGATCAATTAAACTAAACTGGCAAGGTCCCTCAGGCCACTAAATCCCAGATAATCCCTAGCACCTTCTTTAACTCACATTGTTTATTCATTATGCTTCAGTCCCCTGGGTGGAAATGTTTGCTCTGAGTTTGCCTCTTCCTACATGAAAGCCTTCCGGGTTCCTGAGGTGTTTGTCTGGCTTTAAGGACTTACAGTTTCTAATTGATTGATTTGTTCTGGTGCTGTTTACTCTAAATAAATCTCCCTTTCTTGTTAAGTATGAGGAAGTTCACTTTCTTAGGAACATTTCACTGTTCAGCAGCATTCTTATCTCCTCCAACAGATACCATTAATCTTGCAGATTAGCCACACCAGCTCTGGCACAGGCTCCTCTGTGTCAGGTTGGCAGGAGTAATCTCATGTTGTTTGTGTATAATGTGTCACTCTTCAGCCTCCCATGTAACTCAGCTGGTCTTCAACTTCCTTAGCTCCTGATGTAATTGATGCTGTTGGTTGCCATCACTTCCCACTGTTTGGCTTCCTTGTCTTGAAGACATTCCTCAAATCATCTCCTTTCCTATAGAGGTGAGAATAACCTCTTCTCTCTTGCTCTTCCTTTCTTATGCTCAGCTCCTTGATGCAGTTCAACCTTGTTGGTGGCTGAAAAGCTGAAATCCTTTACAGTTGTGCAGTATTAGCTTTTGCCACTGTCCCATTCCTGAGGGGTGCTTGTCCAGGGGGTTGCCTCAGAACATTAAGCTACTCCACCATGGGGCAAAACTTAGCTTTCTGTGTGCCCTGCCTTGTGGGGAGTCTGAGCTTCCTCTAGGAGGGAAACATTTTGGTGGCTACCGCTAACTCACATCAGACTGCAAGCAGACTGCTTCTCTCTGGACTCCCCTTTCTCCAACTGTTTGGGCATAAAAGGACGACAGGTGCTAACCGTTCACTGAAGCACAGACACCCCCATGCTATGGGAGCTGGGAGGCAAGGAGAGAGCCTTCCTCATCTAACCCCATATATTAGCAAGCAGTGTATCAGCCACAGCTCCCTGCGTGGGATGCTGTGCTCTGGGGCTCCCCATGTGACTCTCAGCCTTTGGTGGGGGTCCAGAGAACTACCCCAAAGCTTCTGAGTCCCTCCTGCTGTCATGACCCTGCTGGGGAAAGACTTTTTACATAAGGTTTCCTGTCTGCAAGCTAGGAACAGTGCAAATTTCTGGCCTTCACCAAGCAACCAGCCCCGTGCTAGCTTCCCAAAGTGGGGGCAAGAGCAGCGCTGCCTTGAGGATGCCAGGCAGCTGCTGAGCACTCTGCTCTTCCCTTATCATCCCCACTAGCACTGCTGGAGGGAAACATGACTCTTTAGGGAGTCCTGGGGGAGGGATAGGACCATACACTAGTGCCTGTAGTTCCTGGCATGTGCACCCGCTGGCTGTCATACTGGCCATCTAGGTGAGCTCTCTCTACACCGAGCACAGCAGGACTTGACTTTCTCTTTCCTGTACTCTCTTTTCCGGGTAGTTTTACTGCAGCGGTTGTTAGGATGTAGGAAGGGTTATTTATGTAAGAACTAGGAGGCACTCGATGAAATAAGTAGGACATTAGTGTAAACCAGAAAAAAGGACTTTACATGGCAGGGAGCAATCTCTGGGCCTGTTGGCCATGAAGGGTGGAGGGAACCCAGGTGCTTTGAGGGAACCAGCGACACACACAACCCATGGGACTTTCTGGAGAAGTTCAGTCTGAGCAGGACACCAGATCCACTAGTTTCTGAGTGCCCACAGGTGCAGGGAGCTCCTGACTGGGAAAGAGCACAAATTAACATCAAAATGAGAAAGTGAAGTGGCATGGGGTAACAGTAAAGCTGCTGGTGATAGATCAGAGGGTGAACAGTACTGGGTGAGCTGATGGAGCCTATTGGGCTGCAGATGATCCCTTGGTCAGCAGCTGTGACAGGGATCTTTAGGGACAGCTGGACTCAGTGTCTCACCAGRCTGTAAGATTTGACTAGGCCACAGATTGAGGACACAGCTGCAGCCCATGGGCCACAAACAATGTTGGTGTTTGTGGCATTTTTCCCCAATGGGAAAACTCATTCTGTGGTCCATGAGGTTTCAAGGATGAGGCCTAGGCCTAGAGACAAGAGCAGAGGGGAGGAGCTGGCCAGGATAGAAATCTGCCTGCTCTCTCCAGGTTTCCCAGCAGTCTTCCGTGAAACAGGGAGAGAGGCGAAGTGCCCAAGGCCAGGCAGCAGAGTGGTGTCAGAAGAAATGTCTCAAGCTTGTGCACTGTGCATCCTGCATGCCTAGAGCACCAGTGCTGCTTGAGGTTGTGTGCTTGGTGACCATCTGATGTTTATTTCACTTCCTGACGCCAGCAGTGCTTACAGACTGGGTTTGAGACAGAGTGCTGGAGACCACAAACCACTGGGGAACGTAATGTACCCAACTGAACACCTCCGGTCACAGCCCCTATCCTCACATAGACCTTGCTGGGGGAGCCCCTGTCCTTGTGGCAAATGGCACCTTCCCTCATGGGTAGGCTCAGCTCTTGCTCTGGCTGACATGATCACATCAGGGCTGCAGGCGTGAGGGTCAGCTCTGACAAGGCACCTGACAGGGGAAAACAGTCTCAAGATCTGTCTGCAGGTAGTGGCTTCTCTAGGGGATCAAGTGGCCAAAAGCCCTGGAGATCAGGGGTTGGAAGAGGAGCACTCCGGCGTCCCATCCCAGCATAATTATTAGGGCAGTATGGGGCATATCAGAGAGACTGAGTGTTAGATGGATGACAAGCCAAACAAAGCCACTGTCTCATTCTGGGAAGGGCTCTTTTAGGTGGCAGATTGCATCTCCCTGAGCTGGAGCTGTTCTCCCTGTGCTTGTGGTAGGCAGGGAGCACACACGTCTGAACTGGTTCCCTGTTATATAACATTGTATAACGGCAAGGCAGTACGTGCCTTGAGCGTAACAGCTTCTCCATGAGGACTCCCTGTGCCCTGTTGGGAGGTGCTACCTGAATCCCATGGTGCCAGTGCCTGTGGGCAGGCAGAGCTGGCAAAGGGCATGGCTGCAGCACATCCCGTAATGAGCAAGCTTGCCAGCAGCTCTGCCAGCAACTGGTCCTGGCATGTGTGTGCTAGGAACAGTTGCCTTTCCCTTCCCTTGACCTGAGCCCAGGGTCTGATCCTGATCCCCATGTAGCCGCTCCAATCTCATCCCAGCAGAGTGCTATCTGCTGATGTAAAGCTCTCACGATATGAGTGCAGGTATGAGTGCAGCCTGGCAGAGCCCAGCAGGAGTAGTCTGACAGYGCTCATACCACTCTCTTGAGAAGGAAAGGAGTCCAGGCAGAGGATGGGTACTGCTCATGGTCACAGATGCCAGTACTCAGCTGCAAAGAGGAGGCAGGTTGCATCAGAACCGCTGGATGGATGAGAAAGGACAGCAGGACTTATCCCTGGAATGTTGAAGGCACTGATCTGCAGCCTATTCTCATGCAGATGCCAAGCCCCAGGTCCCATCCCTAGCAGGGTGCGGAGCACTGGACCAGTTGCCCCACAGATGCCAGTGTTGTGGGCTGGAGATGGAGTCCTGAGAGGTCTTTGGGATATGGCTGGGCTTGGTGGGGTTGGGGATGGTGAAGGAGAAGAAAGCTTCGTGGTCTTCCTGACCCTCAGCACCACTTCAGCCCAGGTGCAGTCCCAAGTGGGGAGCAACCCCTCTGCTCACCCCCGTTTGTCCTGCTCCAGGATATCCTGGGGGGCGGGGGGGGTATAAATGCCAGTGCCCCAGGTCCAGCCCTGCTACTAGGTCATCCTCCAGCCAGATGTCTCCTGCATTCTGACTTCTCCTTTGAGTCCTTTGCTCAGCTGGGAGGGGATGCAATGCTTGTGCCTGCATTCTTAGGGAAATGATGCGAGTAGACCCCACCGTGATCACTGGTCAGCCCTTGTTCCACGTATGCATGCTCCAGCCAGCTCTTGATCCCTCTGTCCTGGGCCTGCCAGTGAATAGAGGTACAAGGGTGTCCACCACACTGAGCTGTTCCTTGCTTAGATCTGGGAGCCGTGGCTCATATACTGCTCTCCAGTGGGASCTTCCATTTCTTAGCCTGACTTTCCCTTCCCAAAGGACTCCTGGGCCTGTGAGAGGTCCTACAGAGCTGGAAATGGGCTAACTCATGGGTTAGAGGTGAAAGCTGACCTGAAAATTCGAGGTGACTGGGATCTCTGGGCTACATGGAAACTCTCAGTCATTCGCTTATCTGTAAGGGGCTGGGCTGGGCTGGGACACTGTGTTTGTAAGGAGCTGGGCGAGATGCTTGCATAAGACTGTCTGCTTTGATTGCAACCCCAGATGAGATCCTGGTGTTCAATACACAGTGGAGAAGAGCAGGAACTTGCAAAACAGGGGGTGCACCCTGACATACACCTGACTTTTGTGTGAACCTCAAAACTCTACTGCTTTCACCCCATACAACACTGCACATCCTCCCAGGAGCCCCATGCGCTCACAGACCAACAGCTTAGTCCTCCTCCACCCCCTTTTTTCCATCAGGGACCCCACATGCCTGAGCTTGGCCAAACCCCTGGCTGAAGGGAATCYTGGGGGCTCAACCTGACCTGGCAGGATAAGAGAGCTCCTTCCTTGGCCCAGATGTGCCTTGGCCCAGGAACACGGAGAAAGGAGTGAGTCTACAGTACTCCCTCCTGCTGGTGCCCTGTTTGTAGCAGTTTGACATGGAGGAGCTGGTTCCTGCCCCTGGATGGCGGTGCAGGGTTTGCCAGTTCCCCAGTCAGGACTGTGAACATCCTCATGGAGAGACATGTGCAGCTGGCAGGAGGGTGGAGGCAGGAGGGTGGAGACAGGACATAGTCATGTGGGAGCTCTAGGCTGGGCCTGCATCATGCCACGCCTGGAAAAACACCGCTCAAGGCGGCAGCCGCTTCTCATTTTTTGCAAATAAGCCATTTCTTAGAAACTTCCTGATGTGGTGCATTAACCCTTYGGGTGCTGCCGAGCAGCAGGAAGTGGGTGTAGCCTGCGATGATCATGAGAAAGTGTTAACTCTCTATTGCCTGGACTGGTGCATCATGCATGTCCTTGCTAAGGAGATTTGCTCAGCTTGACTTGTTCCTGGCCCCCTAAGCCCTCTTGCACACCAGTCAGGATATGGCAATGCTGCGATTGCTATGCCAGGCTTGGGCAGGCTGGGAACCCTCTCGGAGGGGATGGGAAGAGATTGGTGAGSGAGGTGTTTTAAAATCAGCTAGCTTCTCTGATGGTTGCGGTAGCAGTGGTGGAATTGGTGCTCACCTGCTGATGTGAGAAATYGGGATGTAGGAAGGGGAGATACAGGATGATGAGATGGGGGGGGAGGTCTGGGCAGCYCCCTGCCATGGGTTGTAGCACCCAGCCCTGTATGCCTTGCCTTAGGGCCAAGGTTGGTGTCCCCTCTTTCTGCTGGTGTCTGTGCTGCCTTCAGGGGACTGTGTGCATGCCACTAGTTGAAGCAGACTCACTCACCAGCACTGACACCCTTGCAGCACCAGGGAATAGACACTCCCAAGCCCAGGAGCTGGCAGAGACAGAAAGACAGGGGCAAGCAAGGGTGAGCATGATGTCTGAATAGCTTGGTCCCAGCTACATGGGAGGTTCCCTCATCACATTTTGGGTGCTGCTCAGTAGGTGCTTCCCTCCATGGCCTGTGCCACAGACCAAGGGGCTACGATGTCCAGAACAAGCAGGGAAACGGGGTGGAGGGTGAAGGGATAGAGGCCTTTTCCTTTTCCAGAAGGTCTGAAAAGGGCATGGGGTGTCTTCAGAGGCTTTCCTACTACATCAAAGCAACTATGGCAGTGCAACTGGGGCTGGGCTTGGCAGCAAACAACAGTGGCTWCCAGGGGTGGCAAGTGCCTGCCACAGGAAGGGGTTTTCTGCCTGGGCTGCTCTGTGCCATTGGCTGGTGCCTTGTCACACTATGCTTTGGGGAAAGGAAAGGGCTCTGCCCATGCTCAGGAGGACAACTTATCTGCAGCAGTGGTGGAAGACAGTGGTTTGGCGGGGGGGRGGGAGGCTGTTRCTGAGTGATTGCCCTGTGTAGGAGGAGTGGGGCCCACCTGAGTGGCCTGCACAAAGGCATGCAAAGCCTGTGGGACATCCCAGGGCCCCACAGAGGGAATTGAGGATGGGGACAGGTGGCAAGCAGGGCTCCATATTCCAAACAATGCCATCGCTGCATCCCTCAGATGCAGCCAGGGCACTGGGCAAAGCAAGGCCAGTCAGGGATCAGGGCTGGTTATTACAGCCCAAACCTTCCGAGCCAGGGAGGTACAGAAGGGCAGGCGGACAATTTCCCAGCAAGTGGGAGCCCCCAAATGTGCCAGGGCTCCCCTAACACTCAGTATTGTTAAATGGCCAACCAGTTCCCGTTGGGATACAGCCCTTCCTGGAGAGAGTCTTTGCAGCTGGGCCTGGCACTGGGCCTGGCAGGACTGGGGACCTTCTACAAGCGTGTATGTCCSCAGCTTGTTGCAATGCATGGATATGTGTGTGTGTACATATGTGTGTGCAAGAGATGTGTAYGCATATGGTGGGGGAGTGCTAGCAGGTGCGTGAACCCAGCAAGAAGAGAAAACACACGAGTGTGCTGCTCGGTGCTTGCACTAGTGGGCTGTTTCTGCATGGCTGCAGTGCACAAGGCTGCGGTTGGTCCCAATTCTGCAACAGCACCGAGAGAGGGTAGACACCTCAAAACAGTCTCAAGTTGTGTGGCCCCTGAAAGCTGCATGGGCCTGATATTTATTGTTTGCTGAGTGTTGCCAGGGAGCCAAGTGTTTTCAGTGCCCCAGCGGTTGTTCCACTATGACTCACATCGGGCTGGGGCTGAGTCGCGCTTGCTAGGGCAGAGACCTAAAGCAGTGGGAAAAGGTATTGCCGAACTGCAGGGTGCAGCCACCTGCCAGCTGCCCTGGGCCTGGCTGTGCAGGCTACAGCATCCATCCTAAACCTTTGTGGCCAGTGTATCACACACCTCCTGGCTCTGCAAGTACGCACTAGCCTTTGACTCACCCAGATGTCACAGGCACCTAGCTCTGGCATCCTTAGTGACAGCACTTTGTTGACWTTAGCATCCATAGAAGTGGAAGGAAGGTTGCTGTCTGCCCCACGTTGTTTAAGTCAGAGCTGGCTGCCCGTCAGGATAGGATAGGGACGGTCTCACTCTGCATCCAGCACTGTTGAGCCTGGCTGGCCCATGCGCTGCCCCTCATCCTATGTTTCAAAGGATAGTGCAAAATTAGAGTGAGGGCTGCAAAGAGGCACAGAAAAAAAAATATTGAGCTGTGCAAAGAAGTACTTGTGGCTCAGCACAGCCTGGACAGAGCACAGGGAGCAAGCCAGAACAGGCTGCGATGCATTCTGCTTAAGAACCATGCACTCATCCCAATTCCCTCCAAGAACAGGTGGAAGGAGGGAGCTGGGAGCTCTTCCCCAGCAGGCCAGCTGAGGTGCACTGGTGGGAGCTGTGCTACTGGGTGGTGGTGTGAACACAGAGACAAGAAGGCAAAGGCTTCTGGACAAGCTGTGGAAAGAAGGTGATGAAAAGGGGATGGTGGGTGCTTTGCCTGCTTGCCTGGCTCTTGCACAGCTTTCCCCCAGAATAAATCCAGCTCAGCCACTTCCAGCTGTCCCATCATACCCCACACCCTGGTACCCACCTTGCTCTCTGTCCGTGCTAGCTGATGCCCTCATGCCACACTGCTCTTGAGCCTGCTGCCTGCTTGTCCAGCACCCCTCAGTCCATTCTGCAAGTGGCCTTGGCCACAGACACAATACAGGGTAAGAAGATCTGCCTGCACTGGCCTGGGACTGTGGGATCAATGCACCTTTTCCCACCACACACCCAGCATCCTCAGAAGGGAGTGGTTGCTCTTGCCTCAGAAATCCCTTCTGGGCTTAGCCAGGGCAGTCTAGAAGAGGATCTGGTGTGCRCCTGAAGGTGAAGAGACACAGGATTTTCCCAGCTGCCTGAATCCAAGGAGCTGGCAGAAGAGGCAGCACACAACTGCTCTCTCTCTGCCTACAGAGCTAGCAGGGGAACCAGCAAGGCTGCTGGGGAGGAGCAGAGCCAGCCCGGCCCCCACAAGCTCCTTACATAACCCAGGCGCTGGCTTGCAGCATGCAAAGAATTCCTCTGCTGGCACCATCCCATCCTTGCCACCCTTGCGCATCTGCCCACAGTACCGGGTGCTGAGCACAAGCTGCCAGCACCTTCCCCGAGAATCCACACTGCCTGCCTGGACCCTAATCTCTCCCCTTGCCAGCCCCTTCCCGGCCATGGACAAACAGCTCCAGGAGCCTCTGTGTATAAAAAAGTAGAGTTTATTGCCATTTCTACCTAAATTTACACAACTGTGTCACTGCTCTGACAGTCTGACGTCAAAGCGGACGTCCCGTTAGTTCCCAGAGAGCTGCCTGGGGGAGGCACAGCACCCAGAGTCGCAGGCTCGCTCCCTCCAAGCCCTGTGGGCTGGAGCACATCCCACAGCCACCGTTGCCTCTGCCCAGCATTCGGTCCAGTTGCTTCTGCTGCTGCAGCTGCTCCATGTCATGTGTCAGTTGGCACAGGAGAAGGAGCAAACCCTTCCCTCCTCCAGCGAGGGAGCAGCCTTGCAGCATTGTCCACCCAATTACAGCCACGTGCCATTCCAGTCTTGATTCGAATCTCTCAGCTGTACAGAGATGGGCACATCTGCCCCAGGACAGGGCCACATGGCATCCCACAGCCTTGTGGGCACTGCTCACCTGTATTCATGTGTGTTTATATATAGATATGTCTACAGAAGATACCTGAACTAATAAAACAAGCTTTTCCTTGTAATCCCCACACTGATGTGTGTACAGCCATGCACTATACCACAACGGCCAACACCGGTGCTGCTTAAAGTCAGGTTTTGGTTCCAGCATGCTCCTGAGTGGCTAGAGGGACAAATCTGTATCTCTCACTAAACAACTGTCTTCCTCCAAGATCAGTCTTTGCCAGAAAGAGCCCCCCCCCACTGCACAGTGTAGCGAAGGCACAGGACTTGGCGTGCGCTTTCCAACCTTGTATTCCCACGCATGTGCCAAAGGCCACCTGGCACTGCCGGTGTGTCGCAGACTCCCAGGTTTCGGCAGAGCCCAGGAAGGGCAGGTCAACCGGGCCACAGATTTACTCCCAGCACACAGGGCAAGGTCAGATGGGGGGGGGTCAGCTGCTGGTGCAGCACCGCATCTCCCTCGCAGAAGAGCATCTTCGTGCAGGAGACAGCAGCTGGCTCTACTGTCTGGACGGGGTTGCCTGGGGGGCACCTCTCAGCACTGCTGCTAGTGCTAAGGTTTGGCAGTCCTCCGTGAGATGAAGGTGGAAACAACTTTGCGGGAGATTAAGTAGAAAGAGTTCTGTGGCTCTGCCCACCCCAAGGACAGAGCCACCTTATACCGCAGAGCCCCCGGCATGCTGAGCCGGGGCTGGTGCCCCTGGGCTCTGCTCCTCTGGGCACAGCACCTCTGTGGGGAGCCGGGACTGGAACTTCTCCAGCTGCTCAGGGCTGGCGAGGGTTTTCAGAAGGCTATTTTCTCGCTCCAGCTGAGAGTTTTTCTCTAACAGTTCTTTGATCTGCTCTTTCAGGACCTCCACTTCCTCCCGCACTGCATACATCAGGTGATTTTTCACAAGATCCTGCAAAAGGCAAGCAAACAGACCAGTCACTCAATGGTTATACCCTTAGGACTGCTTCCACCCTACTCTGCAGGGCTCTGTCTCCCAGTCTTTTGCTAAGCAGGCTGAAGAGCCTTCCCAAACACTAGGTCTCTCCACCCCACCCTTTGCTCCTTGGCCAGGTCTCTGCACTCACCAAGCTGGGCTCCACCAGCCAGGGCCAGAAGCAACTGTAGGCTTCCCATCTCCTAGGTCCTGGAGCCTCCAGAAGCATTCTCCCTCCTGTCCCCTGCCCCCCCCCCAACATCTCCCAGCAAGTCAGCAGGCTGTAATTCCCTACTGATCTTGAGACCTTACACTGTCTGCCTGCACATCCCACAGCATCAGAGGCTCCTTCCCAGGTCTCCCATGTCTCCCTCCCCATCCAGCTAGCCATCCCTCCCTCGGTGGGCTCCCTGCGCACTGCGGCGCTGCTGGAGCCAATGAGCTCTGCCAGCTGCAGGAGGCAGACAAAGGAGCCGCTCTGCCAGCAACAGGCTGGGGAGCAGGAACCCCCCCCGCCCTCCACACCGCAGCACTGCCGGGGAGGGGGATCCGCGGTGTGAGCACCCAGAGATGTGGAGCAAAGGGCAGCAGGGTGGGAGGTGGCATAGCGGCTCACCATTGCCTGCTCGATCTTGTTATCGATGGCCACTACGCTGGCTCCAGAGGCACTGGAAGAGAGTGGAGAAGCAGGGCGGTTAGCAGCGAGTCCCAGAGCCTGCTGCGCTTTCCACGGCAGTTATGCACCACCCTCCGCCTCGCCGCCGAGGTTAATGCAGCGGGCTACACTAGGGACCAACGCACCGATCCCCACCCTCTGCTGCGCTGCAATGCCTGCGGGCAGCAAGGCACCAAGTGCCCCCCCTCCCTTCACCGAGGACAATGCGCTGGGTCCCCCCAGTTGCTGGGGGAGAGAGGAGGCTGTGGCAATGCCCAGGACCACCCACAGGCCCTGACGGCAGTGCATGGTGGTGGGGTACTGGAGCTGCCCCTACCTGTTGTCGAGCTTCACGGAGACCACGTCCCCCCCGAGCAGGGAGGAGAAGAAAGAGATGGAGAAGTTGTGGAGCTGGTAGACAGCAACCTCCATGGGGGACTGGTACATGCCGGTGCTCATGGCTGCGGCGGGAGCACAGAGGACGGGGTGCTGCGCACTGCAGTGCCCCGTCCCACCGCCGCCCACTATATGGCGGCCCCACGTCACGCAGCGTCACTGGGGGCTGGGCCAAGCTGCTGCCGCCRCCGCCCTTGCCCGCAGCGGGCCCTGGCACCCTCCGCCGGCATTGCACCATGGGTGCCGGCACCGTTCCACTACCCGCTGGACGGTACCGCAGAGCTCCTCAGGCTGCAGCCCTGCATTCTGGTGCAGCATCCCCGAAYGCTGGCACAGCATCCCAGTATGGCATCCCTGTGCAGCACTTCTGCACCTCAGTGTTGCACCCCCGTACGGTGCCGTTGCACCCCAGCTCACTGCCCCTATGGCCCAGCTCAGCACCCTTGTKCCCTGCACTCTGGCCCTGCGCTCCTGGGCCTTGGCACCCTAGTCCTGCACCCTTGCACTGCAACACCATGCTCCTGTGACTCTGTGCTCCCAGTCTGTACACCTCTGCACTCCTGCAGAGGTCCTGCAGCCCTGCTCTTCTGCACCCTGAATCCTGGCACCCCATCCACTCTTGGCACCTCCCCCACTCCTCTGCACCCTATCTATTCCCTGCACCCCCACCCCTGTCCTCTGCAGCCCACCTGGTCCCTGAACATCCCACATTCCTCAGCACCCAACTTCCTGTGAACTCTCCCCATATCTGAGCATGCAAGGGGCAAAGGGTTTCAGCTGGGGGGCACCTCACTACAGCCCTCAAGGCAGCTCTTCTGGCTGCCATTTAGAGAGGGAGAAAAGGTGGAAAACAGCCTTGTTAGGGTCTTGCATGTTCCACAGGGGAACCTGGGCAGCAAGACCTTGGCACGGTTGCAAATATTAGTGCAAAAGAAAGAGGAAAAGCAATCGATCTGCAAAATCAAAATCGGTGTGCAAAGCAAAAATCGGTGTCCAACCAGCCTGCAAACAGCTCCGCGTCACGGCGGCGCCCGGGCCGCCCCCGGCGCTGCAAACCCCGCCTGCCCAAGCCTTACATAACCCGCTACCAAAACATGTTTTGAGGCTCGTTTCCAGCAGCCTCGCAGCCGGAGGAGGCCGCCTCCCGGCGGCCAGAGGCGGTACTGCATGAGGAGCCGGAGCCTGGCACTGTCCCCCAACAGGGAGGCGGGGGGGGGGGAGGCTGTGCTGCCCCCAGGTAGAGGCCAGCTCTTGGCTAGGCTGAGCCTCAGTGACCCTTGAGCTACCCAGGAAGGGATATTGGGTGTCCTGTCCCTCTGGGGGAGGTGAATTGGAAGGAGGTGCACACCCCAGAGCCCCGACTCTGCTGTGGGATGGTGTTGTGCTGTGAAGGCAAGCAGCGTCTCACATGTGGCACCCACATGTGCAAACGCCATGGTCACACCAGGACCCCCTTCCCTGCACCCAGAGGGCAACTCTCAGGAACAAACAAGGTGAGCATATCTCCTCCATTCCCCCCCCAGTGGGGCTCAACCAAGCCCCTCCAAATGCACCCGGCCCCTGGTGACAAGGTCGGGGCGGGAGCTGGCATTCCCATTCACAGGCAAATTCTCCCAGCACTTGCATGTCCTCCCCAGCCTGCTCTGCCAGCTCTGAGCCTTATCTCTGCCCTCTGGACCCTGTGGGACTTTGGTCAGCACCCAGTCTGTGTCTCTGCTGGTGCCCGCTATCTCTGACCAGAGCTCTGCAGAGCCTGATCTGCGTTAATTTAGCCATCTCCCAGTGCTCAGACGTCCTGGAAGAAAGCCCACACCAGGGCGCAGCCTCAGAGGAAGCAGAGCAGCCAGAGAAWTTTCCCTTCCCTTGCTGGGATGCAGGAGCTGGTACATTCCTGGGAAGGAAGCTCAGCAGCTGCCCAGCTGCATTGCCATGGCAGCCGGGCACCTCCCTGTGCCTGAGATATCCTTTCCCACCACCCTGGGGCTGGCAGGCAGGGCTGAGCTGTGAGCTGAGGGGGCATTTCAAGCAGAAGGGCTCAGACCCTGGCAGAAGAGCTTGCATCCTGATGTGCCCAGCGTCAGCCAGCTCACAGCTATCCCCATGTGCCTGGCGGCAGGGAAAAAGCTAACCCAGGAAAGGTGTTAGCTGTAGCAGAGGCCGCCCCAGCAGTGTCTGTGGGCTGCTGAGGACCCTGAAACCCCAGAATCTGGGATTGTCCCCAATGTCAAAGATGCCCAGCACCTGGCTGCTCTCTGCCAGCATGGAGAACAGCCAGAAGATGCAAGCCAGTGACAGTATTTCTGCCTTCCTTGGCACCATCACAGGCTGCAGGCACAAAACAAGCATCATGCGTCTTGCCCCCATGCCCCTTCCTCAGGAAAAGGGTGCGGGGAGAGGGATATTTGCCCACCAGAAAGGGAAGAGACATGGTGCAGTGAAATGACTTGCCACAGAGCAAGCTAGCAGGGCATCTGCTCTATACAATGTCTTACACTGCCTCTGAGGGCAGGATGAGGATCCAGGTTTCCCAAACCGTGCATGACGCAAGAACGTTATGTGGGATGTTGCTCTGCACATGCACCRTGGCATGTTCAGGACCCTCCAGAAATACAGGTTTGAGATGGCGATGGAAACCTGTCCCGCTTTGCAGGGAAGCACATTCCACCACCAGGGACCCTTTCCTCCCTCCGTCTTCATGGGGAATAATTCACATTCCTCTTTGCCAGCGCAGGCCTTGTCCGTGCAAAACTGCCAGGTGGGGGGGCTGAGCAAAGAGGCTGGTGCCAAAGGGACCAGGCAGAGGCTTGTCCCCACAGGTCTGCTGCTGTGCTAAGGCCTGGCACATGTCCCCCCATCCCTGCCCGGGGGCCAGGCCGTACTCACCGGTCCCTCCTCTTGAAGAGGCTTGGGGAGTACGGCGGTTGGAAGGCCATGCTGGTGCCTGCGACCCCTCTCCAGTCCCTCTCCTCTCCCTGCTGCAGCCCAGTGCCCCGGTGACCGATGCGGGGTCCGCCTGCAGCCGTGGCTGCCCGGTCCAGCCGGGTGGCAGGGACAGTCTGGGTGCTGATCGCATCCCCAGCAGCAGCAGCCACGGGGCAGGGAGGAGACACGCTGGGCAGATGACCTCAGCCGCATTGAATCAGCCCTTTCAGGGCCCAGCTGGAGAGTGTGCCACCCCGAGCTGTGCGGGTGCTGAGCTGGGAGCGGGTGGCTGCCCCCCCCCTTCACAGGCAGATGAAAGCTGCTCTGTGCGCGCTTGTTCCCAGGGTGGTGGTTGGTGACAGCCCTCAGCCACRAGGCACAGCTGGGCCCTCTCCCCCTTGGCTGTGGCATCCCAGGGTGCCCACGCCAAGGGCAGAGGCCAAGAGAGCTCCAACTGGCCTGCAAGGATAAGCCCTGCAATGGGATGTGCTCCTCCTAGCTCTATCCATGGCCCCAGGCTGGCCTTGTACCTGCTCTGGGACTGCATTTCCCATCACAGTTCACAGAAGGATTCTGYCTTGTTGGGAGGTGAGAAAAGAAGTGGGGAGGCATTTCCTGGCCTGTACAAAGGCAATCTCATCCTCATGTTTCCCAGCTCTGCAACTATCTCACCCAAGTCCTGTCCTGGTCCTTGTTCCTTGAGCCCTACCCTATGTCAGCAGCATTGCAGCAGGACAGGATTTATCTGTCAAGCTGAGTTTGTGCCATGCCATCACAAATGCACCTTTAAGGGCATCCTAAGGGCAGGATGTGGGGTATGGGGTCACCTTCACCACTCTGAGTTCCTCCTCCAGGAAGGAGGAACCTTCAAGCTGTGTGCAAACCCAACTCTCATTCCCATGAGTATCTGGCTGCTTTTGGACACCTCTTCTAAGTGAATTAGGAAAAATCCTTGTTATAATGAGGACTTTGTCCACTGAGCCTTCCCAGCTCTGCCATATGTTTCATCTAGCTGAGCTGTCACAGTTTGGCATGTCATCAGCTGTGTTACCTTCTCTGCAGAGGTGGGCAGGGGCAGTGCCCTGGGGCAAGAGGGTGGGCAAACCCCAGTCTGCTTCTAGCACTGACAGCTGGGCCTCAGTTTCCTCACTTCTCCATTTCCCGTGTTGCAGACACATCCCCACTGCAGAGTACTCCAAGATCTGGTCCAGGCTCCTTCTCAAAGGAAAACTCTAAACTATTGCAAGTCTTGATGGATGCTCACCAGCCCTGGCACTGCTCTGGGGATCCCAGGCCCTGCCCAGCTCCTTCCTTAGACTGCACCCAAACACCAAGCCCTGGGAAGAAGCCTGCTACTTCTGAGGCCACTAGAGTGAAAGAGAGAAACATGGCAGTGCAGCATTTTGAGAGGAAATCATTTCACCTCTGCCACCCCAAATATTTTTCCCTCAGGGCTGGGAACATTGCAAAAATAAACAGAAGTAAGTAAATTACTTCTCTGCTGACCCTCCTGGGCTCTGCCCAGCTCTAGTAGGGCAGTGAGCCCAGCTAGCAAGGATATCAATATAGGGGCTTGGGACTGAAAGGAAGCCCTGTTGGACCAGCAGCTGGCTCAGCCCTGTGGAGAGGCAGTAGGACATGATCCGTACAGCCCTTGTTCCAGTGGAGAGGGTGGGATCAGGGTAAAGACACTGGCATGAGCTTCTATGATCTGCAATCCCTCACTGGAGCTAGTGGAAAGAGCGACTGGGCTGAGAGTGAGGCAACTGGGGTGTTCCCCAGTGCTGTCATTGCCCCGTCAGCTGCCAATGGGCATGGCTGTCTCTGCCTTGTGGCTTGGGTTTCCCGGCTGTAAGACTGGGGAGAATGCTGCTTGGGATGCAGATGCAGGAGGCTCTTCTCTCCCCTCCAACACACTTGAATGTGTGACACAACAGGAACCAGGAGACTACTGCCCTGAGTATTTGAGGATGCAGCCAGCACACTCCATCCCCTTTTCCTACTCCTCCTAGAAGGACACCCTTTGGAGATATCCAAGGACCCATCTTATGAGTGAGACCTCCAGGTATGCCAGGGGACATTCAGTGATTGCTTTCAGTGGCTCCACTTCTAGTGGGCTCGGCTCAGGGACCTCTGGCAGGAGCCTGTGAGCCCACATGCACACACAGTTCTACTTCTCCATGAGCCGCACTGACTCTGCAACCCATCCAGTCATCTTTCTACTGCTGTGGGGGTGTTTCACTGCACTTGACTGAGGGCAGGTCCCTTCAGCATGCCAGGCCAGCGCTGGGACTGCCTCCTCTTGCTGGCACAGGCTCAACAAGGGTACCTGTAGCCCACTGCCCCACAGCTCCACACATTCCCCTGACCTGCACACCCATTTGAGGGATGTTGCCTTTACTGCATGCACCCCATAGACATGTCAACAGATACACATGCGCATGTGAACACTTTGCAAGCCATACATACACATGCGCACATACCTACGTCTTGCATGCTCATGCCTTCCAGTCCGCATGCACCATGCACAGCCATACACACGCACTCTGCATGCACATGCATGCGGCTAGCATATGTACACATGCACTCCCTGCATGCACACACATGTACACACACACCTTGCATGCACATGTGCACTTTGAAGCCCACATGGGCATGCACCCTGCACATGCATTCTGCATGCATAAGCATGCACCTGCAGGCATGCGCATGCAAACACCTCCTGCATGCATCCAGGTGCATCCTGCACATGCATTGCAAATGTTTCTTCTCCTACATACACATGCATTGCCCTGACTAATGAATCACACAAACCAACACACATACATGCATAGTGCCAAGAGTGCAGGGTGTAGGCAGCCCAGCCATCACTTCATGCAGGAGGGAGAGACCCCCAACCGATGCGGTTTAACCAGTCCAGCCCAGCTGCCTCTGTGGCTCCACATCACAGCTCAGTGGCAAGAGCAACAACTTACAGCTCTCTGCCAGGCTCCCTGGCTGCATATCTGGGCAATCTATAGAAGGGGACACTGAAGGATGGGATGGAAGATGAGGGAGGGCCACCTCTCCTGGGACCCAGATTTAGGGGCAGAACTGGGACCAGACTCCAAGAGTCCTGGCCCCTGGCTCTCCTGCTCTTGCCGCTAGACTCTGTTGCACAGCTGGAGTAAGACCAGCAAAGGTCTCACCCTGCTGATGAGCCGAAAAGGAAAAGATCAGGGGCAGGAAAGGGGCCACCGGCAGCATGTGCATAGGACTCCAGCTGCGCCCCGAGCGGTGAGGGGCCCTTTCCCAGCCCCCTGTGGCCCCAACAGACAGCCTTCCCAGTATACTGGCCCCACTCCAGCAGGGCTGCTGGGACCAGCTTCCTCTCCCACCACCCCCCTTGTGTGCCTCTGGGGCCTGCTGCGGCCAGGCAGCAGCAGAGCAGGGTGAAACATCCCCCTTTCAATTCCTAAGGAGACTGTGGACTTGGTGCTGCCCAACAACAGCTGAAGCTGTGGTGGGGGGCATCTCACAGCAGGCTGAGTGAGAGGGTCCAGGAGTGTGAGCCATATCCCTGAGACAGCAGCGCGGCATCTCGCCTCATGCGTACAGCAAAGGGAGGTTTGTCAGAGAAGGCCTCAGCTCGTGCCTGTGGTTATTTTGGGAACAATAACAGCAGCCACTATGCAGTGCAATCGTGATACTCATTTTTGCACTCTCCAAGGAGGAAAAAAAAAAGGGGGGGGGGGAGCTGTAATGAAGCAGCTATGAGAGGTGGTGACACCTGCTGCTTGCTCCTTCCCCAGCAGCCAGGCCTGCAGGAAACCCTAAAGCTACTAGCAACACCTCAACAGACACACAGCCAGTGCTGTACCTCAGCCCCAAAGATGCCAGCCCCAACTGCCAGGGGCAATAATATTTAGTGACAACTCCTTCATTCCCAACAAGATGCAGAAGCATGAACACAGCTGGGTTGCAGCTGCTGAAGGGTTAAACCTGCCTGTTAGGTAAGGATGTGCGCACACACCATGGACGGAGCAAGGAACAATACAGCCCCCCTTACATGCTCCTTTGGGGCTTGGATCAGCCYGGTCTCCTCTTGGAGTCCCACACCTACAGTGTGTGCTCAGCCCTCAAAGGTCGCAGGCTAGGATGTGCATCCCAGTGCCCATGGACCCTAGGCAGGCAAGGGGAGGCCAGCCAAGGCACAAGGGGGCAGAAATGAGACATGCCATCGCACTGGACCTCCCTCATTGAACCCATGCTGGGTACTGTGGTGCTGCATGCCAAAGGATGCCCATGCCCAGCCAGCTCCGTAGTGGGTGGCTCTGGAAATGGAGCAGGAGGAATGGCACATGATGCAAGGAGGAGTCACCTCTCCCCAGCCTGTGTTCTCCTCTCAGCTCAAGGCCCTGTTAGCTGTTTCATGGCAGTGTTTCTGCCTTGCTGTCTTCCAAGGACTCAGTTCAATGGGAGGAAGGCCCTTCAGAGGGTCTGAGGCGTGGGAAATGTTTATTGCCTGGCCTCTGAGATGCTGGAGAGCAATTTGGGAAAGGCACAGAGCCAAAGCTGCCCAGGCTGCTCAGCAAAGCAAGATCTCTGGCTTAAAGGGTCAGAGCAGAGGGGAGAGCAAAAGCCATAGCTTGCAAATATGCAGCTAAGAAAACTCTGCCATTGGTAGCGTAAAATTCTGCAGCCGTGGCCTTGCTGGCCAAGGGGACTGAAGATGCCAGTGCTAGAACCAGCTGTACCATGGAGGAGCTGAAGGAGGGGTGGCTGAGGACAGTGGTGACAGCTGGGGCTTGTGAGATCAGATCTGGGAATGCTTGTGTGCAGGGCACATCTGTGTGGAGCTCTGTTCTGCCTGGTGATGGGGAGAGGGAGGCGATGACAAGGTTGGTCCATAGGCAAGTGGACAGTCATTTCTCTGGGAGGGTGTCATCTGCTGTCCCATTTGGCAGTCCTGCTTCCAGGGGCACAATCTGGAGCACCCAGCATGCCCTCCTGCCTGCCCTGCAGCACTGGCATGAGGCTGCTGCGCTGGTAGCTGGCACTGCAGGCCCAGAGCTTCTGGATGCTGGAGCAAACCAAGTGCCAGCACTGAGTCAGCTGGCCAGCTCTTGTTTCCTTGTCTTGCGGACCAGTGTGTCCTGGCCAAGTTGTTTATTGCAGACTTGGCACTATGTGGCTACCGACGGCTCTACTCTCAATTTCCAGGAGTTGTGTATGACCGGTAACTGCCCTATGCAGCCAGGAGTCCCAGTGGGGACCTGGTTTGTGCCCACCATACCACTGGAGGGCTCATAAATCCCTCAATCCAGGGCATCTGCTGCTCCACAGTAGAAAGCAGTCCCTGATGGGTACACCTTCTTTAAGTGTTCAGGCAGGTATCCAAGCTGCTGGTACTGCTGGCATTGCCAGATCTAGCCCAGGTCCACTGTCCTTCAGGTCATACAAACTGGCAAGGATCAGGGCACTCTAGAGCAATGGGGAGAGTGGCATAGTGCAGTCATGGCCTTTGCAACACCGTGGAAACCTGGAGAGGGTTTGCAATGGGGGAAAGCAGATGCAGAACCTGTCATCTCCCTACCGCCTTCTCCACTGCCACACATCAACTGAGCCAGTAAGAGTTCCCGCGGGCCATGGTRACATGGGGAGTGCTGGCAGCTGTGGGCACCTCCTAACCACCACCACCCACGCAAGGTTGTAAGACACTGGCACTGATTGCAGCACAGGGACTTCTCCAACCTGTTGAGCTGGAGAAGCTGTGGGGCGGGAGGAGGGAGGCAGCTGGCAGGCTCCCATGTCCAGCTGTTGGGCAGCTTGCTTCCTCTGATAAAGGTACTTGGCAGTACTCCCAGTTCTGTGTTTTCTGGCGTGTGAGTGCACACCCCAGTGCTAGCCTGCTGAGAGCTGCAATTTTCCTTTATCTCTCTAACTTTGTCATTGGTCCCCTTCTTTCTCCCATGCCCCTGTCCCCTCAAAGCTCTCCAGGAGCAGTTGCCCAAACCCCAGCCCTGGGCAGTGTGGGGAGGGGCGGTCAGAAATGGTGTGACCCTGGCAGAGTGCTTCCTGTGGCACTACCCTGTCAGTTTAAATGTCGTGCGTGCTGTAAGTAGGAAATCCTCAAAGCCATGGCTTCCCCAGTACACTGCATGCTGGGGTGAGAAGGGAAGAGGAAAAAAAAAGACTGATCTGCTTATTATTGCGCTGGACTGTTCAGCCTAACCTCTTGCCTTGCCTGCTTTTGGGCAACAGCAACGCCATGCAGATGTGTGCTACAACTTGAGCCAAAATGGCCCAGCCAGTGCTGTCCCCCAGTGTCATCCCCCCCCCTCCCTCCCCCCCCGCCAATGGGACATGCAGCAAACCTGGCCATCCCAAAGCTTTTCTGCCTGTACGCTGTGCTCATGCCAGGGTCGTACAACCACAGCCACCTAGAGGGAATGTGCCGGTAAGGCAGAGCCCAGCCATCAACCTAGAGGGGTTCCCACAAGAATTATGCCCGGTGGTGGCAAGAGAGCACAGTCATCCACAGGACATGCTTCCAGCCTCCAGAGGGTCAGGGGTGCCAGTCCCAAGGAGGATGAGCTGATTAAACAGCTCTTAGTTCAATTTTCATGCACAAATCTGTCCAGGCAGTAAGCATTTCAAGGAGTATCAAGGAGTCCCATAACTTGACTACATGTTATCACCTTCTTTGGTTACCCAGGTCCTGCCCTGTAGATCTTGTTACAGGTGATACAGTGATCTTCAGGCCAGCCTTTATTTTATAGACCTCTCCTGGTCTGATTTTTGTCCTGCTCTAGAGAGTGAGCACCACCTTGACTAGCTGGGAAATCTATTTGACTGTACAGTTGGGGAACCAGGGAAGGACCAGACATGGCTGTGATGTCAAAGCAACCATCCACAGCACCAGAGCCACACAGCGCCCCTGAGTTTGAGAGTGCACTGCGGGCAGGGGATATGCCAGCCCTGGCACTGCCATCCCAGAGCTCCGTTGCTGGCACAGGGCTAGCTTTTCTTGAGATCACCAACCTGCAAGGCAGAACAYGCATCTCTGCTCGGGATGACTCTGCAACAAGGATGAGTATGTGTCCTGCAGGACAGGCAGCTCTTTGCAAGGCAGTAGCCCCCAGGACCCTGAATATCAGCCCGAGGCTCTGTCACTCCTCTGGCTTGTGCCACTCCCCAAGTTGCTGCTCACAGCCAGGCCTGCCAAACTATGAGCATGCCTGAGACATGGGGCAGGATGAGGGAGGCAGGCAGAAGAGCCTTCCAGTCCTCAAGGGAGAGAGAGAGACACTTCTCAGACCATGCGTTTCCTATGGAGGATGCTCACAGAGAGAAGAATCCCAAGGCAGGGCCTCTGGCATCTGTGGAAGGAAACCTCTGGGCCATTTCACAGGAAGGAATGGGCCGTGCAGAGACACGCTTGATGCTGGCAGCTGCTGCCCTGCCGTGTGTGGGGAGTGTCCAGCCCTCTAATTGGAGAGCAGTTTGTTATGTAATGAGAGAACGGAGGCTGGGAAGCTGGGAGAGAGCACCACATCGACACCCTGTGCCTGTACACCAAAAGCTGCTCTTCTAGCTCAGGCTAGCTGRCGTTCCAGCAAACCCCTGAATACTTCCCCTTCCTCTCTCTAAGGCAGTTGGGCTTTGCACTCTCCTGCCTGGGCAGAGGGGGATGCTCAGTGCCAGAGGGAGTCTCATCAGCCCCTGAAAGCCCTTTCCCCAGAGCTCTGCCATATGGCCAGGCCCTGTGGTACACCAGAGTGTGCAAAGCTCAGCCAGGCACAACCTTGCTGTGGCTCAGGAATGGGAGAGGAGTCAGGCCGCTGCTCTGCCGGCGCACAAACAAGCCACTCTGGAGAAGGTCAGGCAAGGACGTGTGCTGGAGCTGCAAAGTTTCAGCTGAGCCTGTTATTAATATCCCGCCTGGCCTTTGCAAAGAATCCCGGGCATTTTGAACCGAGGACACTTCGTTAAAATCATTGCTGCGCTGACATTTCAGAACAATAACAACATGAAAGACAATAAGCCATCGGCAGGACGTGTACCTGCAGCTCGGCTGTGGCCCTCCATGTTTCCAGTCTGGGCCACCAGCCGTGACCTGGCACATGCCAGCGCTTGGGGAATGGCCTAAGCCTATCCTCGACCTCCATACAGCCCAGAGCAGTTCTGCTCAGGGCTGTAGGGTTATCACTAGGATGCTTTCACAGGAAGCCATGAGAATGGCTGGGCCACGGGAAAAAAAATTGCTCTGTCCTCCCAGCGTTGCACTGGCCACACCAGTGCAGGCTAGGCAGGACTGCCTTTCTCAGAGGAGCTGCAGAAAGGGGTTTGCAAGCACTGGATCACATCACAAACACAAGGCTGAGAGGTCAGCAGGACAGACTAGAGTGGGGCCCCAGGGCTTCAGATCTGCTACCAGAGTCATTCTGCAGCAAAATCTCTTCCTATATATATTTATATGTATAAACACACAGAGTATGACAAACTCCTATCCGAAAGCCAGCAATGTGCAGTGCCTGGATAAATATAACTTGGCGTTCATCCACAAACCCTGGCTCTGGGACAGATTGCAGCCTTTAATATCTCTCTGGCCTTCACTCACACACACCCAGCCACACACCACCCTGTCACAAACATGTGCACCCCATGTGCTCTGCAAATAGGGGGTTCATTCATTTCCCAAGCGCTGGATCCCTCAGAACCTCTCTCCCCATGGCAGCCTCACAGGGTGAGCCAAATCATGGCATGGGCACCATGCATATACACATGCCATGGTAATATTCCCTGTGCACACAGGCCACTGCCAGGTCCTGCCAATATGCAGCTGCGCGGTGTGTGCCTCTGGCTCTCAGGCCCCTCCAAGCAGTTCTGGTAGGCCATAGGAACCCTGCAGGCACTTGGCGGGCAGCTGTGCCTTGATCTCACTGCCATGGAAATACCCTACCACCAGGCTGGGGGGACCAAAGGGCATGGTATGTCAGAGGACGCATTGCCCATTGGACCCACATTTGTGCCCTGTGTCTGGAGGGAGTTGGGATGCTGGATAAGCTATAAAAGCCTCCTCCGCCAGGCCAGCCCCAGTCCCAGCTCACAGCCTAGCTCCGCAGTTCTGGCCAGCCTTGGGATGCTCCAGGCTTGGAACATGCTGTCCTCTAAGGCAGGGCACAGATTTGCCCACAGAATGTCTCCCATAGTGCCACAGTATGCTGAGATCTGCCTGTAACAGCACTGCAGACTGGCTGCCGGACTGCCACACTCGCTGCCTGCGCTAGAAGTTATTCTTAGCTGGTGACAGAGCAACTCCACTCTCCCCGGGCACCAGAGTGCCAAGAGCAGTTGAGATGCGAGGCTGCTCTTTGCAAACTGTTTAGACTGTTCAGTTGGGGGACAGGATGTTCTGCCCATCACAATAAAAGCCTTTCAAGCCCTTTATGCCCAGTGATCCRAAGTTAAAGCTTGGAGCTGTGAATCCGGGTCACTGTCACAAGCTGGACTTTGAGTGAATCTTCCCCTACTCACTGTTGGAGACAGCCCACTGGAGGGCTTCCCTTTGGTGCCACCCACGCTGGTGSTTGGCATCCACCTGCCCAGCGTGGTGGCTCTGTGGCCACTAGCCCAGCTACTCTAGCTCTAGGCAGGGATAGTCAAGGGCTGTAAGGCAGGACTGAGAGGCCCAGCCAAGCAGGGAGAGGTCAGGCTGCCATGATGCTGAGATGTGCTGTCACTGCAACCGCTGGTGTATCCTGCCACCCAGTGTGAGACCTGGCACACTGAGCACCAGACTACAYCCCACCTGACTGCACCCAGGTGCAATATCCTTTCCTCAAACCTGCCAGGATGTCATTAGCAGGGTAAGCACCAAGAGCCTGTGAAATTTTCAAAGGCAGGATGCCTCCTGTCCTCTGAGGTCTGAGCAGGTGCTTCAGGCCTCTGGCTTTCCAGCTGCTGGCTGTGGAATGGCTCTCTGCACAGCATCATATATCCTTCTCTCTTCCCCAGAAGCAGCCCACCAAATGACACAGAGCCCCTCAATGCTACCAGCCCTGCAGAGGTCCTGGGGGGACAGAAGGCAACCCTCTCCAGCATCAGCACCAGGACGGTCCCACCTTATGGGACCCCTGTGGCTTGCTCTGGCTCCAGCCCACTCCAGTCTCTTCCAAACCTACAGTTCAAAGGCTCACATTTCCTGTTGAAATAAACCCTGATGATCATTTCCCCCACAATACTATTGCCCATACCTGCCTGCCTCTTAGTCCTGGGGTACCTATACCCTGCCTGCTTGGAGTTGTCCAGGTGCCCTGCTGGACATGTGGTGCCTGAGCACTAGCAAAAGGCCGAGATGACAGGTTTCTGTGCAGCTGGGCATTAGTATCACTGGATTTTAGCTTGGTTCTGCCAGCTCCCCTTGGCAAAAGGGAAAACCTTGCAGTCAGAGGCACCTGGCTTCACCCTGATGGGCAAGAAGTGCTGAGCAGGGCTCTCCAAAGCTTCAAGGCAGATTAAGGAACCTCCTTTCCGGASTGAGCTCAATCTCAGGGTTCCAGCTGGTGTCAGGCCTACACTGGCCTCGGGGAGATATGCAGAATGTGGCATGGCCAGGCAGCAGCCTTGCAAGAGCCATCCTGAGCATAGCGTGCAGCACAGCTGAGCATAGCATGCAGCTGCCAGCAGGCCCGCCTCTTCCTCTGCACGCTCCACTCCAGCCTCTGTGGTGCTGCACATGTTGCCCATGTGCTGGTCCTTGCCTCCCTCCCCCTCGGCTCCCTGGGGCCTTCTCCACCAATCTGCGCTCAGCCCAGCCCTGTGCAGGCAACACTGTGTTGAGTAACAAGCAGGGAGCTCCTGCTCTGACTGCCTGATCTCACGCTGCTGGGCTTCCCCTGCCCTGCCCAAGGATCCCTGCAAGCCTGGCCTGTGTGGACACTACTCTRGGCCCTGGCCCCTCCAGGTCTCGCAGGGGTGAGTCCAAGGGCAGCAGGATCCCTGCACGGGAAACCAAGGTGGGTGCAGGAGACGGGTCTGCACCTGGCTACCCACCATCTTTAAAGCAACATGAGGATTTGGGCTCAGGGAGGTCAGCTACGCCCTCTGCCAAGGCCAAGTGAAAGGTCTCCAGCATCCCAGAACCTCAACAGCCTGTAGSGCTCAGCAAGCCATGCTACAAGACATAGATCAGGCAGGACCCACATGCAGCGCTTTTCCATGAGAGCAAAGTAAACAAATACTCTCCATGCATTGGTCCAGGGAGAGAACGGTCATTTTCACAGCCACCTCCTAGACCAGATCTGCCCTGCGGGGACAGGGAGAGCACACCAACCAGAGGGAACTCTGTCCCAGAAGAACAGTCTCACACCCACACCTCTCTCACGCTCACACGTGTTCCTGCACACAGCCCCTCTCCCAGTCAAAGCCTTCTTGTTGCTGGACAGCCCACTCTCCATGCTGGAATGTGCTCCCTGGCCCTGCTGCTCAGTGCTGCCCTTTAAATGCTGGCTCCATCTCCTTCTCCTGAATCATTGGCAAAATGACACAAGACAGACGGGAACAAGTGGCGCCACACCATGCTCCAAATGCCACCCTGGCACCACTGCCCAGACAGCTCTTGCTCACTGGTCTGATCCTACCCTGAGAGCACTAGTACTGCTTGACTTCTCCTGCACTGTTTTATCCTRCTTGCCTGGCCCAACCTCCCTCTCAGCCTCTCCGCGCACCAGYGCTGTGCTCCCTTGCCTCCTTGCAATTTCCTTTGCTTGCCCAGGGCCCAGAGAAAGGTGGTCCCCAGCTCTGTTCATGGCTCAGACCAAAATGCCACTGCCTRTCCTGTTAGGTAGAGTGGCCAGTCTAATAGAATTGGGAGAGGGTCAAGCTAYGCAGATATCTCAGCTTACTACCTGCAGTAAGATGGGGCACAGGCAGGCCAGTCTGTCAGATCTTATCCTGACACCCTGGGAGAGACTGAGCAGGAGACCTGGCACAGGCTGGTTGATGTGGGCGAGCGGCTGGCACATATCTCCTCTCCCCACCCCTGGAGTCAGGTGGAGCCCTGCTTGAATCACGCACCAGAGTACACCCCAGAAGGACTAGCACCAGGGAGGCAAGGGTGCAGTGAGAACTGCAGCGCTAGCCCCCTCCAACACTGCCAGCTGTCCTCACCACCTGCCAGCCTTAGGAAAAGTGCCACATGGTCACATGCACCTTACAGGGCTGCAGTGCCACTCTCCTCATCCCACACTTGTTCAGACTTGCACATGGTTCTTAGTTAAGTGATCTTGGGATAATGCTGGCACTGTGGATTAAGAGAGAGCTGAGATCTGGGGCTTGTGTGGCCACAGCTCCAACTCCTTTGGGAACAGACATGTGTCTGGGCTCTMTAGTAGAGAGTGGCCTACCAAGCACAGCAGTAGGAAGCCTCTTTATACTTGGTGTTTCCTTGCTACCCTGGCTCTTTCATGCTGCACAGGCCTCCTCTGTTAGCAATTCACCAGGCTACATGTAGGGCATGAAGGTGAGAAGCCCTTTTCAARCAGGACCTTATACACTCTCCTAGCAGGAGGATTTCCTGAAGGAGTGTAAACTGTAGGTGCAAGCGGTCTGGATCATCTCTACCTTGTGCATCCCTCAYAGCATCCCTGTAGAAAGCAAAGAGAGAGGAGAGCCAAGGAGGGACCACCCAGCTAGGGAAATAATACACAGAGACAGGTCAGAAATGCAGCATACACTTTTTCCTGAGTTCCCCAGCGCTGACCTAACCTCATCGCAGAGCCCAGGGCTTGATCCATCATGGGCTGAACTCTCTCCCATCYAGAGTCTCTCCAGAGACTCTATCTCTGGAGATAAGAGTCTAGTTTCAGATCTACTTGGTCTCCCATGTTATACTAGGCTTWGGCCATGTATGAATGAGTGTATCCTCAAGACCTCCTCCTCCTGTGCCAGGGTAGGAGCACATCAGCAACAGCAAGGGACACAAACCCTCCTGGGTTCCCCAGTGCCAGTAGCAATGGCGTCCTTATCAGACCTGTTATCGGGGTGTTCCTCTGGCACCCACAATCCCCAGCTTTGTACACGATCACTCTTGGGTATCTTGGCTCATTCCCCAGGAGGAGAAAGTTCAGGCTGGAGAAAAACAACAGTAAACACAGGTGTAGGCACACCTGACTTTAGTGCCTGAGCCAGTGCCCCCCAGCCTCTACACACTATGCCACCCAAGGGAAAAGTGGGATTATCCAACGGGTTTTCAGATCAGGCTAGCAGTGAGATGTCTGGAAGCACGGCATGAGGGAGRGATGCCACATATTTTTACCACAGTTTAGGCACAGCCCTTAGCAAACAAGATTGACCAGATTCTCTCAGGACACAATACTCGCTAGGGCTCAGACTTGGAAACTGCTGTGCAGAGCATTGAGGGGCGTAGATGGGGAGAAACTCTGGTCCCCTGGCACCTGCAGATCACAGCAGAGCTACTCTATCACAACAGGGAAGTTCTATGCTCACCAGGAGCAGCATGTGTCCTGTCCCAGCACGCACTAGTTCAAAAGAAGGCAGGTCTTGCCCCTACCGCCTGCTTTCACCCATGGGCTCTGTCACTGCCTTCCCCAGACAACCAACCCGGATGCTCGGCTCCAACGGTCAAGCCTGGCAGCCTGCATTGGGGATGGTGTCTCCCTTCCCTCCCACACCCACGATGTCAACTGGCTACAGTCTCCCGGAGCAAGGGGAAGTCTCTGCTTTACTCCCATTTTTGTCTTGGCTGGGTGGGTTGCAGCTGAGAGACGGCTTCACCTCTCGCTGTGCAGCTGGGAGCCTAGGCTTGATGTCGTTCGCCTTGGCGGGTGGCCTGGCCCCTCCTTCCCCACCTGAGAGGCAGCTCCAAGTTATGTAAGTGCAGGAAGAGCGTCTCCATTGAGAATGGYTCTGAACGAGCAGCTTGCTCAGTGTGAGATGCTGGCTTCAAGAGAGGAGGCGTATGCACGCATCCTGGGTGGCTTGCACGCATGGGGCTGCCACGTGTTTGCCCACCTGCCTTCCTGCACTGTGCAAGAGGAGCATAAGTTGCCATGAAGGGTGGCCTGCGTGTGGATGGCAAGGAGGGTAAGCAAGTAAGTACACATAAAGGTGCGTGTGTGTGCAGGAAGAAGAGGAGATGGTGAGGTCCTGGGCGCTTTGACTATATATGCATAGGTGCTGCCATGCACCCCACCTGTGAGCTACCTCACCCGCAGTGGAGGAATGAGTCCCAGAGCCAGCATGTGCCTGCCAGTCTCACAGACACCTGCCACATGCACACCCATGGCCCACATACCCTTTCAGCCCCCAGTCCTGGAAGAGGGCATGTTTGTCCCACATATTGAAGCCACAGGCAGCTCTGGGAGCTGCTACCTGTTACCTACTATAGCACATTCCTGGTGGGGGTCCTCACTGCCATTAGCCAAGTTCAGCTTTCCCAATGTCAAGCCTGATAGCTCTGGTCCCACTGGCTTCCGGCAGTGTGTCCACTGCATGTCTCCTGAGCCCTCCAGGTTGGTTACTAGCTGGTCACTAGGGTCAGTCCTGTCCCAGAGCTGGAGTCAGGRGTGCAGGACCAGAGACAGCTCTGTCTCCCTCCCTGGGCCTGGGGTCTCCCACCTCCAGGACCTGAAAGCCTTGCAGGGTCACAGCTCTGGGGAACCCCCTGTTCAGTCTTCTCTTTTGTAGTGGAGCATTGCCTGCAATGCCAGACCATAGGAGCAGGGAGGGATCCCAGGCTCCTGCCTTCCCCAGCCTTGACATCAGCAGGGTGAAGCCCAGCCCTCACACAAGTGATGCTTCCCCAGAGCATCTCCTGCTGCTTAGAGGCATGCACCCCCACCCCAGATGAATCGAAGTAGCTGGAGCAGGGTCAGAGTCACTTTCCAGGGCTGGGAAATACTACCCTGGCCAAATCTGTCACTAGTCAGTGCACTCCAGGGAGAGGCAGGGAAGCTGCTGAAAGAGCAAGACCTGACAGCAGGACTCTCGGGTTCCGTCCCCAACTTCCTGCTAACTCTAAAGGGTGGCATCACAGTTGCTTCCTGAGTGACAGGCTGCCCATCTCCTTGCAAGATCASCATATGGGCAGTGCCTGTGTGGACAAGATGAAGTCAGGAAAATTAACATAAGGTCCAGGGACCGAGACACACAACTGGATGCTGCTGTCATTCCCAGAACACAAGGCACCAATGAGGAAAGGAGCATCACTGATCATCATGTGAGCAGAGCCACCCAGATCTGCACCCAGGGAACAGAATGGCACCACCCATGGCCAGTGGACTGGGCTCTCTGCCACACATGGTTGCTCATGCTGCTCTGCACCTAGTACCCCTCCACATTGCCACCTCTACCTGGCCCCAGAGTCACATAGCTCCTTCTGCCCCTACTGACTCAGCATACTGCAGGCCCCAATCTTGCCCCGACACTGCCAGCCACCAGCTTCTGAGCACGGAAACACCCAAGGCCTGGCTCCAGGGGTGTCCAGCACATTGGCAGTCCCTCAGGATCTGTCAGTGGCACCCACCTGTGGAAGAGTAGGAGGATGGAGAGAAGGGTCTGGTCAATGTTCCTGTTGCAGATGCCCTGGTTGAAGAGGTAGCAGGGGTCCCGTACAACGGGCTCCAGTGAGTCCTGGCGCATGATGGAGCTCAGCTTGTCGGTGTTGAGGTTCTTGTGAACCAGCTGTTCCTGCAGCTGCCGGAAGCTGCTCACGGTGGGGCTGCCCAGGTTGTTGTTCTCGCCCCCAGCCCCCTCCTCCAGCCCGCTCCGGTTGGCCAAGTCCAGGCAGCAGCTGCAGCAGTCCAGCCCCACGGGCGACCGGCACTCCTCCGCGGGCGACGAGGACATCCCGGGCTCCTACACGCTGCCACGGCCCGCCGGGGCCGCCTTGCACACGGCCGCTGCCGGGGCTGCGAAGGGCGAGCGGCAGC
>NW_028187089.1:2809488-2907305 GCF_003343005.1 Rhea americana
CCCCCTACCCCAGCCCCCGGCCACGCAGCTCCTGCCCGCCCCCCGTATCTGCCCTGCCACCCTGCCCCGCTCATCACTCGGCTCCTGCATGACATCCACGTCGCTGCCACCACCGGTAGGTCGCTCTCGCAGGCATCCATCCCACTGGGTACCCACCCTCTGCCACCGCCGCGGGGCTGCYGCCCTGTGATCACAGAATCACAGAATGGTTGATGTTGGAAGGGAYCTCTGGAGATCATCTAATCCAACTCCTCTGCTCAGGCAGGGTCACCTAGAGCACGTTAGACAGGATCACGTCYGACTGGGTTTCGAGAGACTCCACAACCCCTCTGGGCAACCTCTTCCAGTGCTCTGTCACTCTCACGGTAAAGAAGTTCTTCCTTATATTCAGGTGGAACTTCCTATGGTTCRATTTGGACCTGTTGATCTTTCAGGCCACTCTGCTGGGCATCCAGCTCTCCCCAAAGAGTGGCCCTTYGGGTGCCTGGGTATTCTCCTGGGGTGCTTCCCCAGCCACCTCACCACCATGGGGCACTCTCCTGGACCCACTGATCCCATGGCAGGTAGGTAGCCTGGCATGGATGAAGCTGTCTACCTCTCTCCCCACCAGGCCAGTCCTTCCCCCAGCACCTCGCTAGGACACAGTTATCCATGTTTCTTGAAAGTGCTTTTTGCTGCCCTCCTGAGGGCCCCAGGGGCCAGATACCATCCACAAGTCTGCACTAAGCACCTCCAGGGTGTTCACAGCACCCAGACCTGGCTGGTCTGTCCATCACCAGAGAGGGTGGTGAGGGGTGACAGGGAAATGTGCCTGTCAGTAGCTCTCTTACCAAGCAGGGATCCCCTGTCTCGGTCTCCATACGTCTACTAGGGATGGTGTAGAGGGACTATGTGAAGCTGGAGTGGCCAAGAGTCTCTTGAGGCTTCAGTGGAGGGCACCAGATGGGCCTGCATGGCCCAGGAGCAGAGGCAGARAAGACAAAAGTCTCCAGGATGGCAGAAATGCCTGGAGTCACCAGGCAKCAGCTTTGTAGCTGGGAACCATTTGCCCAAGAGACAAAAAAGGGCACAAGTGAGACATGCACATATTGAGACAGGGTGGAAAGGGTGTGCAGAGATGTCTTCACTGCCAGTAGTGTTCTGGGGACTCARGGGATAAGCAAGAAGAAAAGCAAATTTCCACAGAGGGAAAGAAATGTGACCTAACTGGCACATCTGCATCCCCTTCRGAGCATCTCCCTGACTAATATGCTAAAACTGCTCTCTGTGAGACAGTGGAGGAAGTCTGGGGCACATAACACCATGCTGAAGACACTGGGACCTGGTACAAAACTGATAAAGACGTAAGCTGTGATGCCCTGTAATGCCTGGGAGAAGGAACTGATGGGCAGTGAGAACCCATCTTAGGAGAACATACAGAAAAATGGTAAGAGAGGGCAATGTTCCATTCTCAGAGCTGTTGCAACCATCCCAAGATCTGGAGCTTCTTCTCCAAGAGACAGCGCATAGATTGTAGGATGGAAGCTAGGCTTTGTGGGCTGATCTGTGATCACCACCAGGCAGTGATCCCTCTGAGCCAGCCACTCAGATCCCTCATTCCCTTGGAGGAGAAGCCATCTGGAAAGAAAGACTGGGAGCTGCTGAAGAAGACTTGGCTGAGGATCTAAAAAGTCATCACAACTACACAAAGGAAAAAGAGCAGACAGAGTTTTTAAAAGCTCTCTATGGACAAGAGGGGAAGTGAAGGTAGTGAGAGGAAGTTTATACATAGGAATTACAAACTGATTGACAGAAGAGCTTGTAGAAAGCAACAGAGGACAGCAGAGGGTCTGAATTGCACAACATTGATAAGGAAAGATAAAACAGGTCAAAGTCCATCTGACAAGACAAAAACACTTAAACCAGCAGGAGGACAGCAGAGATCCTGRTGGTATATCAGCAGTAGCTTGAGATGTTAATAGGATAGTTAATACAGCTGAATAAAAGGCAGAAGTTTTCAATAAACATTTCTGTTCCATATTTGGCAAAAAAGGAGGAAGATGTATTTACATCACATGAGAATGAAGTACTTTCCACTCCATTAGTAACCAAGCAAGACACAAGGCAACATCTACTACAGATAAACAGCTGCAAATGTTCCAAAGGAGATCTTGGGCCAGCACAGTTCATTTTTTATAAATCTGGCAGTCGTGGGGAGAATCTAGAAGTATGGCAGAAAGCTGTTAGTAGGCCAAGATTTGGTCCCACCAGCAGAGGTGACTTGGGCAGTGAGTGGCATTGGCAGGGGACCCAAACGTGGGATAGGAGGAATGCAGTGAGCCTGTCTCACACAGCTGTGCAGTCAGAGAGGTCTGGATTTGTTCTTGCTATGCCACATAATTACAAAGCTCTGTCAGAGGGCTGGAGAGCCCTCAAATATCTGTACAGAATCTGCCTGTACCCCTTTTCTCCAGAACAGAAAGGCACAGGCCAGGTCTTTGTCTGTTCAGTGCTCAAACAGCATAGCTGGCCCTTCAGGATGGCCTGTAGGAACTGTGTGGAGAAAGAGCATATTGATAGAGGTTAGGTGATTCCAAACAAGTGCTTCCCTGTCCCACTGCACACAGAGCAGTCTTGAACTTGGGGCCATTCAATATTTTCCTCCCCAACTTCCATGGAAGCAATAAATATTTACAACTGATAAGTTAGTGAATAATAAAAGTGGCATGTCAGTGATACAGAGTAGCTTGGGACCCTTGGTGACCCAGAGCTGTTCGAGGTGTGTTTCATCTGGGCGAATGTGGTGTTAGGCATTGAGGAGCAAAGTGTGCAGGTCTGGGCTGAGAGAGGAAGCTCTAACATCTCACGTAGAAAGGCAGAATTGGAGCTCTGAGCTGATGAGGAAGCCAGATGAATTCCCAAAGAAAGAGGTGACACACGCAATCACAGACTGCTGCAGGGGTGTCCTCTCTTTCTGTGGCCCTGGTGAAGGCTGGGGACCACTTTGGAGATGCTTCTTCAGCCCTTGGGGTTCTGGTAAGGCTTGAAACCAGGGGGAGGGAAGGGAGGTCTCTGAGCTTTGCAGATCTACCCAGTGCTGGGAGCTTACCCACACTCCTCTTTTCACACCCGCTGGTGTGCTGAGCTTTGCGTGGGATGTGCCAGGAGCATCGGTACAGCCTGTTGCTGGAGCTGTGCTGGAGTTGGCAAGAGGGTTCTTGGGTGATCTTGCCCCAGTAAGCGTGACTGCAGCTAGTGCCGGGGGGGCAGGAAGGGGGCCTTAGGAGCAGGAGGGCACTGGGATTTCTTCTTCTCTTCCATCCCTCCAGGTGAAAAACAGTCCCTGTAAACATGGCAGGAGAAGCAGTGCAAGTAAAGCACTACTTGGTGCTCCAGAGGTTAATTGCCTCAGCCAGAGCTGTGCCCCACACCTGGTTCTGTCTGGGGCAGGGATGTGGGGTCAGTGTTCAGGAGCTGTGGGAGGCTGCTGCCATCCCGTGGGCACAGAAGGTAGGACATCTCCCCATTTCTACACCTTGGAGTTGACACCCCTTTGTGCCCTTCTTGTTTGCTCAGGGCTCTGTCCCCTCCATTGTGCTCCAGAAGGCCTAGAGGATCTCCCCATCTCAGGAGGTGTGTGCCCTGCCCAAGSACCAGCACATTTGCCAAGCTGGGCATGAGTGCTGCACCCAGCACTTCCCGGAGACGCCTATGGCCACGGTTCATTTGCATGGCTGCGTTCCAGGCAGCTTTTCCCAGCCCACTTCAGTGTTGTCTTTATTTTCCTCAGGCTTGATCACCTCCCTCCTCGTGAAGGGAGCCCTGGGATGCAGATCGCTGGCTCTTGAAGGCTCCTTCTGCCCTTCAGCTCCTGGACAGCCTACTGGCCTGCAGCTCTCTCCAGCTACTCAGGCAGCTGCTGTTTTGGGCTCCTGCCAGCCCTCTGAGGAGCACGCTTGCCACAGGAAGGGCTTTCCTGCACCAGCACTGCTATTCCCAGTGCAGCCCAGCAGTCAGCTCCTTGTTTCTCATCTGGACCTGGCACAAACCCCAGGTCCTGTGTTGTGGGCTGTCACATTCTTGCTGTTGTGCTTCAGCAGCAGCCTTTCAAGAACCAGCGGGCTCCRAAAAGCCCCAAATTGTGGAGTCGTATGTTGGGATAGGCTCCACATCTCTCTCTTGGTTCTAGATAGGCTTAATCTTGCCTGATTGTAAGATCTTGTCAGTTCAGGTACCAAAGCCCTGCTCCTGTTTCTCCTACAGCCCCCCAGGTTGCAGAGCAGGYTGGGAAGGAGGACATGGGAGGAAATGCAGAGTTTACTTTTGTCTGTGCTGATGGCAGAGCCACCAGGCTCTACTCCCAGCCCCTCCCCTCAGCCAGTCCATTTCACTCTAGCCACATGAGACCAGAGCTGCTGCAGCAGTGCTGGTCCATACAGGGTCTCACAGTCAGCCAGCTCTGTGCCAGCCGTGGGCCAAGTTAGCCCCAGCTCTCTTTGCAGGGAGACTGAAGACTCGTGCCATCCATTTGGGAGCTGCTGAGCCGAGGAAGCTGCAGGGTCTGTCCAGATTCCGCAGTCCCAGGCCAGTGCACACTTTTGGGATAGCCCTCCTCAGAGAGAAATGGGAAAGGAGATTGCACTTCATCCTTATGTCAGGGTGACTCCAGAGTGACTTTTTCTTCTTGTGGATCCCTGCTCCAGCTGGGTCAGCTCCATGGAAGGGTGTAGGGCTTTGGGAACAATCTGGCTGTGACACCTTCCCAGTGTCTTCCCTGTTCATGTCTTGGTGGAAGCTAGTTTATGTAGCTGGGCCATCTGCTCCAGGGGAGCTTGCTGCTTCCTGGCTGTGCTGCAAGGCAGAGCCCCTCTGCGCCTCCACAGGGTGCTAAGAATAACCAGCACTGTCAGCAGCCGTGATATTTTCAGGCTCCTGCCAGTGCCACCCCCTCTCCAGCCTGCTGGGCACAGGATGCATCTGCTGCATGACGTCAGGCGCCAGCCATGCAGGAGGAGGACAGGAGTGGGCAGTCAGAGATGGCTGTCGAGAAGAGGGCTAATCCCCCATCCTGCCTGGCGCAGGAACGTGAAAGCTATGATGAGACGCTGGGGCTATCGCTCTCCCTGCATCCAATATGGGGACCCAGGAAGCTGCTGACCCAGATCTTGTCCTGCCTTTCCTCGTGTCCCATGTCCCCCATGGCTCATCCTGAGCTCTACAGGACCCCTGGGAGATGAGGAAGGCCTCCAGGAGTGGATGGCCATAACTTTGTGTTCCTGCCTAGGCCCAGCTCTCTTGCTGCCTGCAGAGCTGTAGCCACATGCTGGGGATGGACAGGACCCAGCCAGGCTCTGTTGCCTGGCAAGAGGTCTTCTCTATCCAGGGGGATGAGACATTCTGGCATTGGACAGAGCAGTACAGGGGGAAGCTTCCGTTAACACTTGAGCATCCCTTCCCCTTTGTATGTGGCCATAGGGATTATGTGCAGCTGTCCTCTGGGCTTCATGTCCGTCTGAAATGCCAGCTCTGCAGCTGGCAGTGGAGTGTGGTCGTGGGTAYCCCCAATTGTTGCCACCCTGGTTGGAGGGGTAACCAACCATGCTTTCTTGAAAACCATTGGCCCTGCTGGTGATAGGATCAGGCAGACACTAGGCAAGACAACGGAAGGGACCTTGCCACACTGACTGCAGGTGTGTGTATAATGGTCTTCCTGCTGGGATATGGGGAACATGTCGGCACCCCGCGGTCCCCTGTGCACACTGAGGAGCCTCTGTGGTGCTCTGCCTTCCCTTGTGAAGGAGAGGAGGGACTACTTCCCAGTGCTCTGTCCTTCAGCTCCCTAGTCATTGCCAGGACAGAGCAGGGGGTGTGTAGGCAGACACTAGCTCATGCCTGCGTCCCTTTGTTAGCACAGTATGCRAGGTTTGGCCCATCTGCACTGAGTGAAGAGATATGGCATAGGAGTCCTTRTGCCTACCTTCATTAAGGCAGCAACACAGACGGTTGGAAAACAGGACTTTCTAGGGAAAAAATCACCAGTCCTTCCTCTGCCAAGCTTTTATGGAGCTTTTCCCACATGTAGTCTTTCCTAGCCCTGCTTGCCTCTATCCATCTCCTTTGCCACTATTCCACAAATCTCTCTCTTGTATCCCCCTAAGTACACAGATGCTTCATCCTCTTTTAGTCTGAGTAGCAAGCTGATAGCAAGCAGAGCACCTTCCCTTGCACCTAGTTTGGGCGTCCACAGTGTTGCAACCATGGGACAGCCCTCCCAGTCACCAAGACGATCACTGCAGCTGGACCAGCATAAAGCAGAGCTACTGCATCTCCTCTGAKGATCTGCAAACTATGTTTCTCCAGGACCTACACAGGATATCAAATGGGTGGGTTTTGTTGAGACACAGAGGTCCCACTGGGAGCCAGGCAAGAGGGAAATCCTCTACTGGGATCTAGCAATAACTCCTGTGCCACTAAAGCAACCCAGAGCAGCTGCTGGCGCTTACATAACCTACGGACATAGCCCTTCTCTCCAGGAGATGGTGAGTCATGCAGCCTGCCACGAGTCTCAGATGTTTTCCTCTTTGTATAACATTTCAGCATTAAAAATGCCCTGACAAGCCCTGACCRTGGAACTTCTTGGCATGCAGGTTTTCACTCGCCACCTTTGCTGYGGCACAAGGGTTAGCAAATCTCCAGGGAGTGACTCCCCAGGTGCAATGCGTGCAGTCAGAAGGGCATGTCAAGCCAGTGCAAAGCATGTGGTGAATGGCTACTTCAGTACAAGACCTTTCAGCTGATTTGGAAGGAGTTAAAGGATATCAAATAAGCATTCCCACAGGGCTTGTGTCAGCCTGGAAATGAAGTCTGTAAGTGAGGGGGTAAAACTACAGGACAGCAACTTCATGCTGCTTACACTAGCACAATCGCTTCATTGGTGTAATTAAACTGCTCCCAATCAATAAAAGGTGTACAGCAAAAGGACTTCTGTGGTGGTACGAGATTCAGGGACRTGCCAGGACAGTGTCTGGAAATAATTATGGCTACCCACAGGTATGGATTTATACCTGACCAGTCTGATAAAGTATTGCACAGAGCAAGCTGAGGACAGGCAAGGGGGGAGTGGCACTGCACTGCTCCTTGTGCTTGGAAATTAGATTTCAGAGTTGGCTGAATACTGTTTATGGCCTGAAACTGGGGAAAGCATCTAAAAAAAACCACATGAGGTTTTCCCTAGAGACAGAGCAGTGACAAGGTTGTACGGGTGTTTTGGGCAGTTTTCAAYATTTTTAAAATGTAAAATAGGTAGTGTTTTGCTCCTCTGATGAAAAAGAAATGCTTACACTGGAGGGATAAATCTGAGTCTGTGACTAGACACATTATACTGCAATGGAAAATGCTTTCCAGGATGCTTACTCCTTGTCAGATTGGCTAGGGTGTCAAATCACCCTGCAGGGCCTTACTGCTGACAGATGTCTCTCCTATTCTCATAACTTCTCATTTATAAACTCCTCTACCTTCATTTCAATCCCATGACTTTATCTTGCTCCCATGCACATGGAGAGATTACTYCCTCCCTCTTGGCTTCTGTCTTTTACATGTTTTAGGAATGTCACCACATTCCCCTTTGGCTGGGTCTAGATTAAACAAGTGCAGTGCAGCATGGAGGAAATATTGGCTCTTTCCCAGCTGGAGGTGGAAGAGAGGGGACATGGAGCATCTCTAGGGTGAGGGGGAGAAGATGGATGTATCTGGAGGGGTCCATGGGTGACACTAGATCATGCTGGCATCACAGCAGAGGAGGAGGAGAAATGGGGGAACTGGGGTATTATGGCACATGCATATCATTGTGGGACCCAGAGCATCAAAGAGGGGATCAGAGGAAGTTGGGGTATCATCACGGGGGCAGGGAAAACAGAGGAACTGGGGATATTGCAGTGAGGGGGAAAGGATAAGATGCAGCCACATGTCAAGGTATTAGTGGTCAGCCAGCCTTGGGAGTCAGGCAGCCTSGTGTGAAGTGTTTCATCTCCACACCTAGGAATGCACTCATATTACTGGAGACTTCCCATCTCCCTGCATCAGCATGGCAACACTGAGTAGCAGCCTGGAGGAAAAAGTGAACACAGCAACCCCCTGGCTTGTCCCATACATGTGTGCATGCGCACATACGCATGGTCATGTGCATGTGCACTTCCCTCTTAGTCCTCTCCTCTTTTCAGGGTTTCAGTATTCTGCAGTCTCTTTCGGCAGTCATGATGAATTCCAGGAATGTCTTATTTTTGGTGGCATTTGAAAGAATGTACAAATATTCAACAAGACATTTATGTTTTTCCCTTACAATTTGCTGTCTGTTTCCCCATGGCAATAAATWACAGTTTTCAGCATTATGAAATATGAATTTTGACTGTAAATCCATCTTTCCAGCYCTTTCAGAGAGAAAGCCCTGAGCGGAAACAGGTTTGTACACATTGAGAAACATCTTTGAAAAAACCTAAGGGGCAGCCCTGTTGATGCTATCCTGTCTCCTTTTATCCGGAAGAGGAAGGAAGAGGATAAACCACATCCATAAGGCCCACCCTCACTTAGCAGTTTAACCCAGCATGTTCCTAAAAGGTGGGAGATGGCCTAAGACTCACATCAAGGATATTTTCTCTTCATTATATACCTCTGCCTTGAAAGTACCCGCTCATTTACACGACAGCAAGTACCATCACTGCCACATGGGTCATACAGATCCTACATGAATGATGCAGGCATGCAGTGTGTCTGGACATCCTCTTCCATCTCCATGGCTGATAGTAGCTTGCTCTCTGGAAATCTGCCTCTGGAGAGCACTGGGAAAGCCAAGGCCTTGCAGGACATGTCTGAGTGAAGTAGACATGTGCCCTAACCTTGCCTCCTAAGGATGGGATGTGCTAGGTCATGGCTTCTTGTTCACAGGGAAACCGTCTCAGATAAACATTTGAGGTTGGAGGAAGGCCAGCAAACCCAAGGTAATTGCTCCTCAGGAAGGGGGAGCAGGGAGTGTGGGTGCCATCCCAGGGGATGCCAGCACACCCACCTTGCCAGCTTCCTCCAGAGCTCAAGGCAGCAGCAGTATTGTTAGCTTAACATACTATTGCCTAGCAACTGCTGATGTCGCAAATGAATCCTTTCACTAATGTCATCGCAGACCTCCGGCAGAGCCCTCTGTGCTCAGGCCTGGGTGTAACAGAGGGGAGTGAAAGCCCTCCAGGTGCATCTCTGGGGCTTGAATGACTCATGGGGGGGGGGCATGGGTGTGTTATCTTTAGAGTGGATGATATCTCTCAGGTGCACCTCAGGGTTCTCCTGTCTCATCATAGCAAGGTCCCAAGCAGGTCCTCACTTTCTGAGTAGGGCAGCTTTTGTCGAAGGACCCACGCAGACACCTTCCCCAAGTGTGTTTCCTCTAACCAGCCCCAATGCTCTACATCTGACTTTAAATCCTGGCATGGGCAGGCAGCAGGCAGGCAGCCTTGAAGCCCCTCCTGTCATCTRTCACAGTGCCCTGAGGAGAGTGCCCTGGTTCTGTCCTCAACCACGGGGTAGGGCAGTCAGCAGAGGGCCAGTGACCCTGGCCCACTGGGAGAGCCCATCCCAGTCTCAGCCAGTCCTGACACACATGGAGAGGAGCTGTGCACTTAGCCCAGGTTCCTCATGCACCAGCCCATGTGAAAGGGGAGAGCCTGTCATAAGGTCCCTGTGGGGAGAAAGGGAAGCTCTTTTGGACCATTGGACTCCTAGTCTCATCCCCAAAATCACTGCTACCCTAGATGTTCTGTAGCCTCCCCAGAGTACTTGAGGAGGACTTTTCCCATCCATGAGCCCAGACTTTGAAAGTAGAAGAAATGTACAGTTCAGCTTCTCTGTTMTTTTTAGACAGTGCAAGCCTAATTTTCCAGGTGCTCCAAACCTCCAAGCCCAGCTCAGCACTTTCCAAGTTCAGCTTGGCCTGAGAGTATGATGCCAGTCCCTGAATAGCTGCTTCCTCCAGGCACTTATATCTCCCTCCACCTCTCTGCCCCTGCTTCAGAGGAAAGTGCCAGTGTCAGTGCTGGTCCTCGTGCAAAGTTAAGCTGGACTGACTTCTTCCTAATGAAGGTGCGCATTGGCAGGGCAATTGCAGTGTGCACAAAACTGTCCTCTTATATATACCTCCATCCATCCAAGAGTACCATATGCTAAGGAGCTTCTTCAGTACACAGAGCATATGTCTTCCTGGGCATTATGGAGAGAATTATTAATCTTGCTAGCCTTGAGTGGGCTAGCAGACAAGGGGGTCTGACCTCTGATTCAGGCTGCACATCATAGGAGTGTCTGGAGAAACCAGCACAACTCTCCTTCAAATGGATACTGGCCTCTTCACAAAGCCAACACCAGTGTGGGGAACACAGGCAGGTGCTCAAATGCCCTTACCTTGTCTTCAGGGTCCTGACCAATGGGAGACATAGAGAGCGAGATGGTCCCATCTCCAAAGCTTGATAAACTTCTGCGGTGAAGGGCACAAAATCCCCACCAGAGCATCTGCTCGTTCCTGCACAAGGCTAATCCTCACCAGGGAGACACATTTTTGCACAGCTGGGAAGTAGGGATTGCACATTAGCAAGGGGCTCTGCATGCTAGTACATGAGAGGAAGATAATCCTCCTGCATGAACACCTGCCCAGCCCACGGCATGGCCRTGCTGCACAGTAAGTTGATAAGCAGACAGCTGGCAGCAGCAACATCCTAATTCATGTGAAGAGGATGACTATGGCTTGGGCCACCTTCTCTTTGCCCTGGGTGCTACAGGGACATTTACAGAGCCAAGGCCATATCACTGAGCCCAGGGATAGTACAACCTTGTGGGATCCCATGCACTCACCCCTTTCACTGGTACCAGCCTCAAGCACTCACAAAAGCATCCAGTCTCCTTAGGATAATAAAAGAGCCCTTGATATGCTTGGGAGCATGGAGGGGGGGAGAGGGAGGGACACCACTCCTGACCAAGATGAAGGTCCCCTCCAACCCTTACTGCTTACTCCAGCCACATGGGATTTGTTAGCATGCCAGGAATGTATTTGTTTGTTCCCTGTGGCCAGGAAGTGAGAGATAGGATGAGTTATGCCCTGTTAAAAGCGTTTGGTTACCTCCCCTGCTGAGAGGGGACAGGGGTGGTGACATAGATGGTTCAGGATACAGAGAGTAAATTCTCCCCACCCAGAGCTCTGCTTTGAGACCTAGCAGCACATTTCAGCTGTATATGGGGAAAATAAGCAAATTGTTTCTTCCTGCAGTACTGGCCCATGGGGCAAAGATAGTGCTTGGATGGGTGGAGGATGTATGGGTTATCTCTTCTGCCTTCTGGATATGTCCCAGCACCACCCAAGGGATCACATCACTGGGGGCTTTTCAGGGCGGGTAAGAYAGGATAAAGATCTGTTTGGTGCTGGACTGTCTGGGCTGGGAGCTGTATGCCTGAGGTGGGTGCAGACCACCTGACTTGGGTCCTCTTCAGGGCTAGCATATCCAGTTTGGAGCAATCCAGCACCAGATCCTTGGGCCAAACCCACAAATAGCATGAGTCCTTTGGAAGATCCATCTCACCATTCTGGCCCTGCTGGATGGCAGAGACTCCCTCTCATGGCTATGTGTCCCCAAATGTTATTCTCAGTTTAAGCCCAGGTCCATGCTGTGGGTCTCTGGCTTCCCAGCTGCAGATACAGAGAGGGATACTGGCAGTCAGGTCTGCCTGCCACTCCAGGAGCAAAAGAGGCTTATCCTCCAGCCATTCATCTGTTTTGTGCTTCCACTGGGCTGGCTTAACACAGGGACTGGTGTTTGCTCCAAACAGATTAATGTTGCTTGGGAACAAGGAGGGGAAGGAAATTGCTATTTCCCTGATCCCTGAAGTGACTCCAAGCAGTTCCCAGTAAAACGCACAAGGGCAGAAGGAGGCAAGATTGGCATGGGGTTTAGCAAGTCATGACACAGAGTCTCTGCACAGCAGTCTTACTGGGATGGGCTGTGGGAAGTGCTCAGGTCACTGAAAAGTGCTGCCTGAAACAAAAAGTCTTCCAGGCATCCTGCCTAGTTAAAGGGTTGTCTGGGAGCAAACATTCACCAGGAGAGTGGCATCTGAGAAATCAGTGGAAGCTCCTGGAGAGCTGCACTGTCTTTGGAAGACCCASAGATCTTCCCCACCCTTTAAGTGGATCATCACTGCCAGTTGCATCCTCAGGGAATCTTCTACCTCTCTTGCCTTGAGGCTAGTAAATACCTCTGTCCCTCTCAGGTCTCTCCTATGAAGACCAAAGAGAGATGATGTTTACAGCCTCCACCCCTCAGAGAAATAGTTGCTGGTCGAGGAGCTGTGACATAGCAGCAATGTTTTTGAAAACATGAAACTCAAGATATTAAAACCTATCATCTCTGCAAAGCAATTTACTTCCCTGGAAAGCCCCTGCAGTTATGGGATCATTTATTTCCCACCCTTGTTAATTTACAGGAAATATAATAATTTATCAAAAAGACAGAAGCAGCACAGGCCTAGTTATCATTTTTAATTCTATCTTTAATTAGTACTGGCAATGGGTTGCCCAGCTGTGGCACTGCCAGAAGCAGCTGCACAGTAAATCCACACCTAACACACTCACTTGAGTGACCATGGAGATGAAGGCTTTATTAATATGAATGAAATTTCATTATGTTCAATTGAGTGCAGAAAGCTAATTTAGTTGTGCTGAATGCTTGTCCAGTCAGTGCCAAAACTGATRGACAAAATCTTATTTTGCCAAGGTTTCTTATGCTAAGAGAACAAAGACAGAGGCTGGAAACAGGGCTCTTCCTTCAGATTCAGTGCAGCAATTGGTATGTGATGGAGGACAGATACCTTGCAGCATGCTGCCTGCTGGGTGCTCCACATGCTGCCTTTAGGGAGAAGGTCATTGGGCCCCTAAACTGTGCCAGGGAAAGACTCCCACCTTGGAGATGCCCACAGTCATGGATGGGACTTGGAGATTGCAGCCACCCCTTTGATTGTGACATTTGGGTACCTGGACTGGGAAGGGAAAACGAACCCTGGCTCTGGAATGTGATACCCACATTGGGCTCTCTTCTGGAGGGTGCCAGAGGGATGCTGCATGATGGGGCCCCCAAATTCTGGCATCCATTTGCAGAGCTGCAGTGACACTAACTGCACTCCAGCAACATCCACATAGCCTTTCTAGTAACCAGGTCCTATCTGCACTCTRCCCTGCACTCTGCACTTGTTTGCAGATCCTCCCAGGAGAACATGTGCATCTGCATCTCACCTGGGGCCCATAGTTGCAGGTAGCAGGATGAGCTGGGACCATTAACACCTGGCCAAGGTAGGCAAGCACACACAGGCTCCCTCTGTACCATGCTCACTGCTGGGAGCAGGGAAGGGTGCCTGCGTAAACCTGGATGATGGAGGTTGTCCAGTGCAGTAGCAGCTTGCAGGTAAGGTCAGGGGAGCTGTCAAGAACATAGCACCTAGGTGTGTTTCAATGCCAAAAGGAGCCAGGAGGAGAGCTCAGGAGAAGACCCCCCCCCCCGCCCTCCATATTTCACACATCTGYGGCAGAAGCATATTGCTGAACTGAAAAGGGTTTAGTTAAAGACTGTTTAGCTCTGTCATCAATTACCCAAAGCCTAGAGAGTGAGTGAAGATTTATCAGCACCAGCAGAGCCATATGCTCAGGAGCAGGTGCCTGATCTGGCAGCAGCTGGGGTTGGTCTTGCTCTCCCATTTTACTCATGATGACGTGCTGGATCAGGCAATGCATGTTCCCAGAGTCAGCTGCTCTAGTCTTGTCCTGGTTCTGCAGATCTCACAGGAAYCACCCTGAGATGCCCTAGGAAACAGACAAAAAGCAAAGGGTAAAACTGCTGAGAGGAGGATGCTGCACATTCAGCTCAGTACACCAGGTAAATGTCCAAGCAGCCCTTGCCCAGCAGCTGTCTCTGCTTCCCAAAGAGCAGTGGCATCAGCTTTCTCCAGAGGCAGCCCTGCTGCTGGTTTTTGTTCGCTGGTCTTWTGTTCACTCCAGATCAGTCTGTGAGGGTGGGCCAGAAGCTAGGCCAAAAAAATGAGGAAAGATCAGGCATTACAAATGTGGCTGGGCGAAGTGACTGCTCACACTRTCTACAGTCCAGTATCTACAGTATCCACAGAGTTAACACACCTTCCACATGTGCACATGTCACAGTCCTCCCAGCACAGATGCATGCACAAGAACATGCACAGACCTTCTCTCATATGCACATGCTAGCTGCATCATCCTCTTGCTCGGTCTGCTCAGATGAGAACATGTCCTTGATCACACACCTGCTTGGACACATGCATGAGCAAACTGTGGCCACATACCTAGCTGCAGACACATGCAAACACACACGTTTGCAGACACCTGTCTGTGTGCAAGCAGTCACACGTGTGTGGGAATATATGCATACCTTCCTGTGTGTGCTTTTCATGTGGGAAACCTGGGAAACAAGAGCAGGGCTGGCATTCAGGGGCTGGGTGAATCCAGGTCTCCATCACTGTCTGCCGCAGCCGCTGGATGGCAGCAAGCCCCCAGTGCTGAGCCACCACTGCACCAGGAGAGGAAAGATGGGCTGGCTTGCGCCGAGCAGAGGAATAGGAGTTTGGGGAAAGTTGAGGGACAGCCAGTTAGGAGCAGATAAAGGGATGTGCTCTCTGGAGTGTCTGGGGAGCTGAGGGATGTAGAAAGGGTTTCCTTGGGCTGCAGAGTGGCTGAAGCCAGACTGCTCTTTTCTCAGCCTAATGAGATCTTTACATGGAGGATCACTGCTTAGGGATCAAATAAAATGACAGATCAAATTAAATGGCAGCCCCTGAAGACTAGACCATCTGGGGACAGGACAGTTCCTGCTGCAGACAGAGTATCACTGCTGAAAGCTCCCCCAGGAGTGCTGGGCACAGCACCAGCTAACAAAAACGTAAGTGATAAAGCAAGAGGTAAAGATATCATAGAGTAAATGATTCCCCAKTTTGGCCCATAATGCAGCCTGATGGGTCTTTGATTCTAATTAACGCAGACTTAATGAAAGCACACCTGCTGCAGTCTCTGTGGTAGCCACTGGTATAGACATAGTAGGGATGCCAAATGTATTTCAGKGTTTTCTGTAGCTTCTGATACAAAATTATATCTTGCTAGCTGACATAATTGTGGATTTGGTCTCATAAGTAAGCATGACACCTTGTCCTGATCATCTCAGGCATTTCACACCTCTCTGGCACTTTTGAGCTTTGGAGGGGAAAGGCAGGTCTTAGCCTGTTGGCTGCAGAAAGCCACATGAATACAAAATCCCCACCTTGAAATGTTTCTAGTGTATGTAGGATGCTGCTGTTTCAATTGCAGAGCAGGCAAAGCCCAGAGGACTTTGGAAGGGAATTGGTCTTTGACTTGAGAGGATAAAGTCTGAAAACATTTTTGCATCAGGTGAAATGTCCCAGAGATCATTCTGGGAATTAGCTCCACCATAYGACACATGAGGAGAGGAGGAAGGGCAGAACAGATTCCTGAACACACACAAGCAGAGAGAGATTTAAAACCTGMAACACTGCTAACTTGTCTAGAGCAATGGAGTGAGAAGAGCTTGGAGAAAATGAAAGGCAATCCAGAGACAAGGATGGCAAGGGCTTGGAGAATCTAGGGCAACGTGGAGTAACATGGAGAACTGGTACTGCTGGTGGCCAGGGACAYTTGCTTCATTGTTTTTCAGATCACGAAACCAGGCCCCAAGGAGAAGCAGGGAAGGAACCTGATGTYGATACAGCTTTGTAAAGAAACTCGTACTCCCAGTGTGATTTCTGATCCTGCTTGGGCTTGGGTAGATCCTTTGGCAGTATTCCTGTGGGAATGTCTATAAGCTTCAGATGCAAATTAATGGGCTTTCTTGAACTGAATGCAAGTCTATGGGGATTAGAGAAAACTGAGCAGAAGATCGCCTTTAACATCTCACCATGTGAACTAGAAATTTTTAAGAGTAGTCTAGAAAAGGCAGGCTAATGGGAGAGATCTCAGACAGTCCAACAGGGCTATGGTTGTGTAGGAGTCATGAATGCCCCCCAAAATGCTGCAAAAATAACTGATGCAGTGGAAGAATTGGCACAACAGTAAGTAGTATGTGGATGAACATTTGCAGTGAAAAATAAGCCAGATAACAGCTGTTATTAATGGACCACTGTTTAAACATCTAGGAATTGCTCATCAGAAAGTTGAGGCAAAGCAAAAAATAAGCAGTTTTAATAGTTTATGAAGGAGATAAAATAAAAGTTTGTTATAACTTTAATGCAATTAAGATAAATGAGCCATTACAAAAAGGTGAGACATGCACATTTAAAAATGCCCTTTGAGCCTGTCATATATGTGTGACCTTATTTATGGTCAAAAACCAAGTGCAGAACAGTGGGAGAGAGCATTGCACCCTGACCTTTTGGTCTTATGTTCCTGAGGAAGGTACCCCTTGCTCATCYCCAGCTTTGACCAGCCAGTCTGTAGCACAAGGTCTCTTTGCCTGCTGCTTGGGTAAGGAAATAGTCTTGCAAGACAGCAAGGCAGAATGCTTTACTATCAAAGCCTCATTATTTAAATTCAAACTCCTCTTCCCTCTGCAGAAAATAATATGTCAAGAAACAGCAAGACTCCAGCATCAGTGCTCTCTTGGGGGAAATGTTAAAAGTAATATCTTAAGCATCAAGTTTATGTAATACAGAAAAGCCTTGCGGTGTTTTGAGCTTTGACAGTCCCCAGGTAGACATCAAAGGGCTTTCCCCCCAGTCCCGATCTATTCACCTAATGTAGGATTTCTTCTAAGGAGCAAATCCCAGCCGGTAGAAAGAACCTCTCAGAAGTCCAAGGAGCTGATAGACCTTGGAGTTTCTGTGTTAGCAGTGTACCACTAACRCTAGGAATCAATCTCTTCAGTGTTGGATTCAGACAAACAAGTTCCTTTGCTTCGGGGATGGTGCTTGTCAGTCTGGTCAGAGTAATGCCAGGATGTATGGCCAATGTGGTACATCCTCATGATGCCTAGAACCCTGCAGAAGGCTGGGCATCCCCAAGAAGCTGGGAGAGGTCCTTTCTTACCTCAAAGAAACTACTTTTCTTGGTCAGGGATGTGGGAGGCAAGTGACCCTGTGGTGCATGACAGCAGACATGGAGAGGAAGGACATCCTCCCTGGTCCCTATTTGGTCCTTGTTTGATCCCCAAGGTAAAAATATCCCTGGCTGCCTACTGCAGCCTGACTTTTACTAAATATCCTATAGAGTTTATATTTAAGTAATGAGGGCATTCAAATTAGACTATGACACCAAAGCATAGCAGAAAAGAGCTCAGCCAGGCTGTGCAACCATCCAGAGATAAATAAGCCTGCCTCCCCGGTAATGCCTTTGGGACGTTCATCTGTAGACAGTCTTCATAGGCAGATCCATCCTCTCCATAGGATGATGAAGCCTTTAGTCCCAGGATTATTACAGGGCTGAGGTTATCTGGGGATTTGTTATCTGGTTATCACCAACAGGCACGTTGTCACCAATGAGAACAAACTGAACAGGAAGGTCCCTAACCCCAAGGGCTGTGAGACTGCAGTGAATGTAAAGATCTGGCTAGGTTCAGAAAGTGGGTCTTTGCACTTTTGCTTCAGAACTGGTGGATTTTAAGGCCTGTCTGTTCCYGGTGAAAGGAAATTCTTTGGTACCCCAAGCCTTAGCACATCTTTTAGTATTCATTGGTGCTTTAAAAGGGTGTCTAGGGAGAAGTGAGCTTGACTATGAAAAAGAGATATTTTTCTGCAGAGTGCTACTGCTCCTGCTGTGCTCAAATTCACCAAGGACCTAGAGACTGAAGTGTTGGAGAAGGGCAGAAGGCAACTCTTTAATCAGAAAGGGGTGTTGCTTGGATACACTGCTAAGCAACCTCAGGGCTCTTCAGAGATGGAAATAACTTCCTTCTCTTCCTTCTCCAGTCCTTCCTCCTCATCAGCATCAGCGGTGAGTGTTTGGCATGCTGAGATTATGAACATAAAGCCATTGCAGTCTGGTRTGCTGCTGTGGCCATCTGAAGCCTGGTAGAAGCCAAGCTACAGGGAACATGCTGGTAGAGTGCAGAGAGACAGTGCACATCTCACGCTGCCTTGGCTGGTGTTTGTTCAGCACTGCCTATTAATTGCCAGTGGGTAACTCAGGGACTGCAGCGTGAATACAGCCTGTGTTGACTCTACTGTACTGTGGCAGGGTATGTTGGGACATCCTGTATCAGACATCCCACAGAGCCTCAGGGTCCTCAGGGCTTGCCAGTGGGACCCATAATGTCTCATGTAGAGCTGGAACTGGCCTGGTCCTTCTCCACCTTGATGATAGCCAGATTGCTCCTTTCACCCCAGAGGTGCCTGAGATGTGAGTGGGACAGGAGATRAAGAGATGTGCTCTGGGGAAAGGGTGTCCTACCCAGTGGGCACACCCTGCCCCTGTCCCTCCCCATTTTGAGACAKGCCTCTTGCTCCTCCAGGTGCCACATCCTCTGCTGCTGAGGGCTGGGGCCCCAAGGGCATGCATAAGCATGAGGACAGAATTGAAATCCTTGTTGCCTCARAGAAATTCCTCCTCTTCAGCAGAACAGCTTGCATGCCATCAACCTTAGATCTCCTTCCTGAGTACTCTCTCTCAGCCTTCTTTGGGATGTGCATGTCCCAGCTGTGCCTCTCAGCAACCCACTCTTAGGGTTAGGTATACAGGTAGTACCTCTACCTTGCAMTCTGCTCTTGGTGCATAAGTCCTTGCAGTCCATGGACAGGCTCAGGGAGGCAGGTACAACGACACTGGGAGGAAGGCTCATCAGACTCATCATCATGCAACAATCACTGCTGGACACACTGCCTGTCTGACAGTTCAGCACAGCCAAAGACTTTGTGCCAACTCCAGCCCCATACCTATCCTATCCTCTCTGGCTCTGCTCCAGCCATTGCTTACAGCATAACTTTCAGGCTTTTAATTAAATCTCCATGAAACACCCATTTGAGATGCTTAATTTAAAGTGAGAGCTAATTAATTTTATGGGCCTTTGCTGCATCTGTTTTATTTCTGAATTGATGCCTGGGATATGATGGCAGGGGCTGCAGCATGCAAGGCATCTCCTGACTCTTGGAAAATATCTAGACAGTAATGCCTTGTAAATGCCATTGAAAAATGTGTGTGAGGCTGGTGGCTCACCTCATTCTCTGCCTGGGCTCTTTCTCACTTGCTCAGTGAAATGGCAGTTTGGGGGGGGGGAGGGAAAGGGGTGGTGATGCCAGGCTGGGGCCTTGTCTTGGCTGATTTGTGCCCCTGATGCTTGTCCTACAGTGGTTGAATGCAAGTCCAAGGGCTGTGTATTAGGATTGGGGTCTGTTCCATGGGAATGTCTGGAGCTCCGTTTTCCAATGACCACCTCAACATCAGAGTGCCTCACCATGCATTTACCCCTCTGGAGAAGTTCTCATCCTCATTTTGCAGCAGAATTAGGGCCAGACACTTGATTTCCAGTGCTGCCTCACACAAGACAYGCAGCTCTGCTGTGAAGACCTCCATGGCTTTGGAAGCTTGGTTGTGCTTTTCCAGCAGCATCAGTTCAGCCTGGGGATGCTCAGAGTGGCTAGGTTCTGCTGTGCTGCTTCCTCTGGGTCGAGTGGGGTGAGGGGCCAGAATTTCTGCTCATTTTCTGGTCTTCCCATCTCCAGAGCATTACTAATGCTAACCATAGTCAGCAAGACACAAATGTGGGAGCCAGGTTCCCACACCCTGCTGAGCTTAGTGGTTGGGAGAGCTGGCAAGGGAGAGCAGTGGCCCACAACAYAGTCTGGGGCCCCTTGCTAGCAGGCTCTGTGGAGATGCTAGGGACCAAAGAAMAGGACCTAGGGAGCAAAGCTCTTCCCTGAACAACCTAGGACGGAAGCATGCTGTCTGGACAGGGAATCAGAGAACTTCCCTTTTGGTGCTGGTGCTGACCCTGGGGGCACAGGTAGCTCTGTCTCTGTGTTACACCATATCAGCTGATAAAAGACTATGGATTCTCCAGGTGAAGCTACACAAGTGCTTGGATGCAGCTGAGCCTCTCAGCACAGTGTCTCTCTCCCTGCAGAGAAGCCTCTTACATAAACAGTATCTCTGYTGGAGGAACTTGAGATGGGTTTGTTTTCAAGGGCCTACAGGCTTCTGTTTTACTGCTGACTGTAAAGGGCCTTGTATTAAATTGTGATTGAAAACATGAATCACCTCTCTAATTAAACTGAGTTGCTCTGTGCCAGGAAATCTTTCTCTTTGTCAGGATCTTTGTTTTTAAAGGGCATAAATCTCAGGCAAGGATTAAGATTGGCTCTATGAGCCTTTATCACAGAGTGCCAAGTGATTTATCCTATGCACCTTGGCACTAGAGAGGGAATAAAATTAATAATAAATATTTATAAGTCACAATGAGTCTGAAAGTGTCTAAATACCCACAACAGCAGCATTATCGTTTTGCAAACTGAGCTTGCTTTGGCTCTGAGGTAATTTTGCTAGGCTTTTCTAGCAGGAGGTGGGTCACCACTACACTTTAGGGGTTGCAGACATTGAATAGATTGGGATAGGATGGACTGGGATGGGATGGATGAGAAGAAGACACAGAGGCCATGCAAGACCAGTCTGTACTGCAGGCCTGGTATAGGAAAATTGTAATAGGTGCACTGGTCCCTGTTGGATACCTCATGGTAATGTTTGGGCAAAGGATAAGTTATTGCTTATATCTCCTCTGAAGCACCTGGTGCTTGACACAACCTGAATGAGGATGTATTGGGGGTCCCAGGGGTCTGACACACTCCTCTGGATGGCACAGGACTAGGATGTAGGCACCTTATGTTATCATTCTGGCCAGATCTGGGTTTGCTGCAGCCATGAGCCATCCAGCACCTTCCCTGCACCTCAGTTTTCTTCTATGTAACAAGGGAGCACTGGGACCTGTGCTTTCCTCATAGAAAGTTCATGGTGGAAACTCACTGTTTGCAATGAGCCTGTGCACTTGCTGGGTGAATGTAAATCCATGCAGATGCTCCAGAGCAACCACCTCTACTGCTTGCAAGTCTCTTTCCAGGGTATCGAGAGAGGGAGGATAATAATTCTTTACTGCAGATGCATCATTGCTCCTGCTCCCTGCTATATCCATGAGCCTTTCCTCCACCTAAAGCTTCTCCTATGCCTGGCAGGTGGGAAATCAAGCTCCCATGGCCAGTCCTGCCAGCAATCCAGCACCAAAGGTTTGTCTTCCTAAGAGCATAGGCTGCTAAGTCCAGATCCTGGGAGCACCATCATCCCTGATATTTATGCCATTCACTCATAATGCCTTCCTGATATTTACAGAAAGTTCCCAGAGAGGTACCTCACATCTACCAACCCTCAAGTCAACATTGACAGAGCCTRCAAGAAAAGAGGAAGAAATCACTGGCAAATAGTATAAACCCAGAAAAATATTCTGAGCTGCCATTAGCATCTGAGCAATGCAAGGAATAAATGCGGAGCAGATCAGAGCAGTAGATACTGCTCTGGAGTAAGCCAGATGTTAATTATCTTAAAATCAGAAGGAGGGAGAAAATCCTGCCCTGGATCTCCTGCCCCTCTGTGTCCTTCAGAGAGACCTTGACAGGCTGGAGAGTTGGGCGGAGAGGAACCTCATGAGGTTCAACAAGGGAAAGTGCAGCGTCCTGCACCTAGGGAGGAATAACTCCATGTACCAGTACAAGCTGGGGGCTGACCTTCTGGAAAGCAGCTCTGCAGAGAAGGACCTGGGAGTGCTGGTGGATGACAAATTGACCATGAGCCAGCAATGTGGAGCTACTGGAGAGAGTCCAGTACAGGGCTACAAGGATGATCAGAGRGCTGGAGCATCTGCCCTATGAGGAACGGCTGTAAGAGCTGGGCATCTTTAGCCTGGGGAAGAGAAGACTGAGSGGGGATCTTATCAATGTGTGTAAGTACCTGAAGGGAGAGTGTCAAGGGGACAGGGACAAACTCTTTTCAGTTGTCCCATGTGACAGGACAAGAGTCAACAGGCAGAAATTGAAGCACAGGAAGTTCCGCCTGAACGTGAGGGGGAATTTCTTYGCTGAGAGTGACAGAGCACTGGAACAGGTTGTCCAGAGAGGTTGTGGAGTCTCCTTCTCTGGAGATATTCAAAGCCTGACTGGATGCAACCCTCTGTAACATGCGCTAGGTGACCCTGCTGAGTGGGGAGGTTGGACTAGATGACCTCCAGAAGTCCCTTCCAAGCTTACCAATTCTGTGATTCTGTAATGGATTTGTTTGTATCCATTTTTTCAAGATAGCTCAGCAAAGCAGCACCTTGGCAATATTTGTTCCTCAGAGAGGTTTCTGTAGGTCATACTAGCAGGACACACCTCCTCTCTCCTCTCATTAGCATCAGCACAGAGAAGCCAGCATTAGGGCTGGATGCAAGGGTTATTTTGGTAGTCTTTTCTAGTGCTGGCAGGCTGAAATGAGGCCTTGTCTGTCATTCTTTCTCTTTCTCTCTCATGCTCCAAGGTGTCTGTCAGTTCTCTGAACAACTTCTTCTAGACCCAGCCTTTCAACTGGTTTGCTCAGGGATTTCATTTTGGCCTGGGACTTTTTTTCCTTCAAGAATCAAGCTTGCAAAATTGGTGCAGTAATACCAGCATAAAAGTCCTTGAAAGACAACTTGTCCCTTTCCTGCAATGCCTACTGAAGCTGTTCGCACATTGGGCTGTGAAGAAGTGGTTGCACTGGTGCACAGCTGTTATGAGACACATCCACCAGGTCAGCTTTTATGTCKGTAAATGTGGCCCTCCTGGGATTCCCCTCCAGGTTTGCAGAGGACACCATAGTAGGGATTTCATCCTCTTATGGTCTTAACGTATCAGCCAGTGGCTGCACAGAAGAGGGCTGTACAGTGCACCAGGATTCTGGTAGTTCATCTCTATGCACTGGTATTACAGTGTCCGTCATTGCTTAGGGGTTGTGGAATGGTTGAACTATACTCAGCTCTGTACAAGTCTTGGGGCTCAGTGAATAAGCTCCAGAGGAGAGGGCTGCTTAAGATGCTATGTCCCCAGCTATTTACTTAGGCCACAGCAAATCAGGCTATGATCTACTTCTCAAAGATTAGCATCCTAGCATAACTCCAGTGAGCTAGKCTGGACTTTACCTTCTGCTGGAGCTGGGCCAATGAGCACAGGRAAGGGATGGACAGCAGGGGCTGTCATCTTTGAAAAGCCGTTAAATTGACTGACTGCCTGACATTTCCACCAAGGCAGGAGTAACCTCAGTCATGTTGGCATTTGTAAGGAGAACTAGGAATTGTCACATAGTCCTTCCTGCAGTCTGTATCCCAGGAGAGAAGCAGAGAGCACATCTCTCTTGGGCCTACCCTGGGCAAGACTGAGAACTTTTGGGGGTAATACTGGGAGAGTAGTAAGTCACTAGTCAGATGGCAATGCACTGGGAATAGTGGTAGATCTTTACTCACATATATGTGCACACACACAGACACACAGACACACAGACATACATACATACAAGTGTTTTGTACTGTGACTCACCATGCCCAGCACTGGGGGGCAAGCGTATGCTGGTGGATACAGAGGCAAGCCTGTCCAAATGCAGAGTACTGCATCACTGAGGGCTTTCCAAACCAGCCTGGCMACTCCCAAGAAATCAGGTTTTTAACAGATGTCTTTTACCCAGTAGTAGCAAATGATGCAGGAAGAATTAGAGCTAAAACATGAACTGCAGCAAAAGACTGATACATTCCACTGCTAAGGCTAAGAACTGTGATATGTTTGGAAGTATTTCTTCCTACAAAATCTAGAAGGKCTCCTGTGCAGACACTGATACAAAACCCACCACATTCCTGAGTGACTTTAAGAGAGTGACAGGAAGGAAACAACTTTACTGATGTCAGAAAAAATAATCCCCTCCACACTTCTGACACAGACCACATGGGTGTCTGTGGAGAGTGAGCTGTGGAACGAAAACCGGCATGAGATAAGACAACAGCAGACTGGAGCTGTCGCCCATTCATGTGAGGGCTGGAAGAGCAACAGAATTATGCCTGAGTTCCCCACAAAGTACTTCAAAACATATTGTTTCTTTTTAGCCAAATTTATTCTGAATTTGAATCCACAACAAAAGCTATCAARATGGCAAAACACAACTCTGCCAGATATTTTCTTGTACTTAAAAAAAAGGATTTTTCAAAGAAGATGAGTTTCAAAGCCCATTTGAAAAGTGAAAAATAACAGACATGGAAATCAATGACAACATGAAGAGGCTAGGAGAGGCTGAGAATGTTGCTGGAAATGCTCTTTAGGAGAGTAAATCTTCTAGCTCACTCTAGCTGCATTTTCATAGGAGTGCCTCTTAATTTTGGTGAGGGTTTGTTGTGTTAATTTCAACAGCCCTGAATTTCTTGATTCCTATAAGGACTTCCAAAAAGTCAAACTGGATGAGCTGCTAGAAAGAACCTTAACTGCTTTTGATGGCATTAACAAATGTTTGCCCTCTGTGATACCCAGGAGAGCCACTACRTCAGACCATGTTCTCGCCAGAGCAAATACCTGTTTATGATTCRTATTTTTCTGTTGGTCACTACTAATAAAGCAGCCAAAGAGATAGCTGTGGATGTTATATTCAGACCAGAGTCATTTGCATCTCTCTCTTCCAGTATGAATTTAATTAAGCTTTTCAAAACAGCAAAAATCCCTTCAAAGAGTGTTTCTCATGCACAGCCTTATGTTTTATGCATGGCTTTAAGTTTTATGGTCATTTCATTGGGACCCTCTTGTCCAGGATAGCTCAGTTGCAGACTAGGGGACCTGGTACTGCTATGTACCCTACACAGGAGGGTACACCTGCCTTGTCTGTCCAGGTTTCTCCTGACTTTGTGCCTGTGATGCCAGATTCCACAAATCCCACCCAGTAGTGGTGATGGAGAGCTCTGGTGATGCTGGATATGTGTCCTATTAGTAAGTCACATGTAGTTCCTAGGGATGTATCTCTACTGCCGGACTGCTCTGGCTCTCATACCATGATATATTTCCAAAGATATCCTGGGGTGGTTTTCCTTCTCACACAGCAGTCRTTAGGGATCAGCCTCAGAGGCAAGAGGGGAACCCAGGCATCCTGGCCAACCGTTGGTATTGCATTTCAGTGAGACTGCAGCCTCTGGTTGGAGTGGCAGATGTGGGGAGCAGGACTGGAATATACGCAGACTGTCTTGACTAGCTCAATGCAGCTGATGCATGGGGCCCTGCACAGGGGCAAAGTGCTGGAGCCCTGGCCTGTCGTGACTGATGAGGAAAGGCRATCTGGAGATGAAGAATGACGATGAAGTTCTGATTTTATTATCCTCTGCTATTATTGCTGTTATTATTTGCAAGCTGAAGGGCTGATTCTGTTAAGGAACGCTRTAAGCTGCCATCGCTGTCAGACTCCAGGACCAAGATATTCCTCCAGCTTGATGYTTGCTAGCAAACAGATGCATGTACTCACACTCGTCTCACAAACACCCCCACACTCACAGATCCTTCAAATATAAACACAGGCTCTCAGTTTGCCTAATATCCATGCCTACGCCCTGGGCCTCCTGCTTACTGGCTAGTCCAGCCTGAAGTTTGCTAGCAAATTACCCACTCACACATACCAGATTAGGGGAAAATATAAACAGTCTGCTGCTCCAATTGCTGGCACACCAGACACACAGACCCCRTGATCGCTGGTCCTTCCAGCAGCTGATGCCGAGACCCTCACCCACCATGGCTGCTTACATGGGGGCCACCATTGCACCAGGTCTGACTCCAGTTATTGGCCTGAATTCACTCACTGTTTCCTGTCCAGTTGCTGACATCTAGACCTTACAGCACTCACATGCAGAGTACAGAGTGAGATTACATGGGAAGACAATTAAGGGATTTAATAAGAAGATAGGGTAGACCACAATGATAGGCTTAGGGCTCTATCAGACAAGCATACTGACTGGTGTCTGCTCAAATGCCTTTGGTCCCTTTTATCCTTCCTCCACTCCAGACCCTAAAAGCAGGTTTCCATATATAGCCTCATTTTTCCAGAGTCCTCTGCATGGGAATTCTCTCTGAAAGTCTGTAAAAACGAAGGGGGAAAAACCTTAGGCCAATGCCATTCTGTAGTGTAGCTGGTGGTTCTGGCCATCATCAGTTGGAAAATGGCCTTCCCTGCTGGTGGTTCCAGGACTGGCCCCTGACATGGCATGGCAATAAGGCAATCAGTATGGACAGGCCTGGAGGGCAGAGCAGTGAATTAGGCCCCAGGCTTATGATGAACAGGGCAGAGTCCCATAGAGGATGGGTTGGCTGAAGGCTGGGAAGCTCTTTTCTGAATGTCCTTGGTCTCCACATGGGTCCATTTTGGCTCCATGTGTAAGGAAAAAGGCTGCATYGTCAACAGGGTTGTGGTATCTGGTACTCAGCACTGACAGGGCCAGGGCAGGCTGCAAGCACAGCGTGATGCCTGGAGGGATATCTCTCCGATCCTTTCACCTACTCTGCATAACTGGTAGCCTATGTAGGGCAGAGTTGAGGTGGTACTCCCAGCAWGCGCTGTGCCCTCTCCTGGCATAGGGATGACTACTTTGGAAATGTTAAGCAACAGGTGGTTGGGTATGGAGGAAACATCAGGAGGCTGCAGGAGCTAGCTTGCACCAGCTCCTCAAGAACATGACTTACACATGCTAGCTTTCTTCTGCCTTTGCTGGCWGCAGGACAACTACTCTGTCCTGGTCATGGTACTGGTCTCTGTTAGCATGTGCCCAGCTGCAACTCAGAAGATAGAAGTGGCCAGAGTGGTTTGGATAGGCCTGGAAAAGGCCTGGACATTTGCTGCACACCATAAAGCACCTAACATTCAAGCATGGCAGTGAAGGCAGGACATTGCTGTGACTTTCTCTTAGAGATGCTTTATTTGCCCTCTCAGGAGGTGGGCAGTCCAGAAGCAGGACATGAAATGCTTAAAGCCTCCAAGGGTACCTCTGGCAGTGCTCAGCCCGTGCCCTTAACAGACAAGGGGCATGAAGACGGGTTTGTACCTGAGCAAAACAGAGGCCAAGGGCTTCCCTGCTTCCAAGCGGCATAGGGCAACAGAGGTGCTGCAAGTAGGCAAGAGGTGGAYGTGTGGCATAGCCATGCTCCCAAAAAGGTGACAATCACATTTTTCTAGCAACAGAGAGAGAGCAAAGCCCATTAACCACATGTCCGTCAGGAAGCGCACTGGGCTGTGAGAGCAGAGCGTCCTCCTTCCCCTCCCCTTGGCAGCTTAGCTCACACTGTGCAGCACAGCTCCCACAGCGCCAGGAGCAACGGGAGCAGGGGAATGCTGYGGCCATAGGAGCTTGTGTCTCCCCATGCTGAAGCTCTGAACTCACAAAACCGCAGAGGCAAGTGAGTGTGGCAGGGCTGACACTGACTCCAGGCACCCACAGGGGAGCCACAGGCACACACAGCTGAGCTCAGGCAACGCAGAGCTCTCTGTTTTGCAGAACTACAGTGCTGTCTCCCAGCTCAGCAAAGGTCAGTGAAACTTGTTTTGTTTCTCAAAAGGGATGGAGGGTGGCTCCAGACTGAGGCAGCAGACAGCGGCAAAGCACATGCTGAAGGCTTCAGGCCATCTTCTTGTTTACTAGAGACTTTTAGGCTCTGATGCAGACAGCASCAGGGATGCTCACCTGGCAGGTACCTGCACTTGGGTACAACTCCATGAGATTAAGCTCTCCTCTGAGACACTGACGCTTTTACACGTACAGATGTTGATCCTGCTCACAGTGTGGGAAAGCAGCATGTGCTGGTGTGCRTGGTGGTAGCATTTCCTGGGGCTCCCTGGAGCAGGATGGTGGTGAGGCATGCATCCATGCTGGCATGTTATAGGCTCTCCCACAGTTTGCTACCCAGCCAGCCAGAGGAGGCCATGAGGGGCTAGCTGGAGCAAATACTCTCTATGTGACATTATGTGACATTGTGTCCTATTCAGATACTAACTTTTTTTCAGGCAGAAAGGTAAGACCTACCTCTGAAACCATTCTGGTCATAACTTCCAGGTGCAGGGCAGAGCAGGCTCAGCATAGCTGCCTGTGGCTTTCCCCAGACTCAAGACTGGAAGCGATGCTACTTTTGTGGGGTATTTGGACCTCCAGCTAMCTGTTGGCAGGGTGCAGCTGGAAGACGAATCTCTGGAGACAGCCAGTAAAGTCAGGCGCTGGTTCTGGCTCTGCCCTCCATTGGGTCATGAGCTATGCTCTGTTGTGCAGTGCAATGTGTCAGAAAGGCATTAGGTTTTGGTGTTTGTTGCACCTTACTATGGGGTTGTAGTAGTCAGAGGCTTTGGCTGTTGCTATGGCATTGTATTTTTCTGATCAGGCAGGTACCTGGGCTGCACAATGGTTTGGGTAATCAATCTGTCCCCAGGGCACCATTTCTCCGCCTCGACCCTCAGGATGCTTTGGGTACTGCATGTGTGTGTTATATCTCACACCCCTGTACCTGCCATGGCCAAGGCCAGCATGTACTCTCCTCTGAATTCTCTCTCCAATCCACCTGCCTCAGTGTCAGCTCATCCCTGTAGCATATGGCCTCAACCTGAAACACATGATCTCGGCTGTGCGGTTGAATAGCGCCTCTCACCACTGCTTTGTGACAGCAGATCCTGAGCCATGTTTGTAGCACAATGTGGTTTTTTCCTATAGAGAAACACCCCTAGCTTCTCCATGGGGTCTAGCATCACAGATCTCAATGCACATCACAGTCTTAGCTTCATTTTGGAGATAAATGAAATAGGTCATAGGAATGTGATTTCAGCTTGGTTCTCTACCTGTGGGGAACAAAGATCTGTGTAAGAATAATTCTTGATAGCTGTGATGGGTGGGGATGTGATGCTTGCTTGTGAGTAGATCAAGAACTCCTGGTCACCCTATTCCTGCTGTGACACGGCTGTCTTCATTCTATTACCCCTTAAAGCCAGCRTGAGTGGCCAGGGAGTGCATAGGAGAACAGTCACCACAGGGTGCAGTGGGACCTGCCTAGAGAAAGACATCTGAGCTGTCCGTGAAATTCCCCACAGTAATGGGTGCATCCTGCAAGCTCACAGGAGAGTCTCATGCAGGGGAGAACAGAGAAGTGGCATTTGACAGGCTCCTCTAGGCCATATAGTATGAGGATGTGTGGTCCATGGGATCCAGTCCTGCTGTGAGGATGACCCAGAGCTCTCTGGATTCARCCTTGTCCCAGGCCAAGCACATAGTCATCTCCATAAGACATTTCCTCCTCCTACCTCGCCAATAAATGCTTAGCAGGATGAGGCCTTTTCCTCCGGTCTGTGAAGAGGGACTGCCAAGCCAGGCCCAGGGGAGGGGATGCCAGAGTGGTGCAGCTGAATTAGGAGAGTTGCACAGCCTGTTCTGTTTAGGCTAGATTGCACCATCTTCAGTCTACGTGCAGTTAATCCTGCTAGCAAGATGACGGCCACATTGGATGCATTCCCTTGTGGCAGGGAAAATCTGCAAGGCATAACAGGGCCCCAGAATGAGCTGCCTTCCAGAACAGAATTTCTACTGAGCAGCTGGTTCCCAAACACTTAATCCCTCCTCTGTATCTTAGAGCAAGCATGGCTCAGACTGTGTGAGCTTCCCCATCTGGCCAGTCTCACCTCTGAGTCTGAACATCAATGTGTTTCACATATACTTCTGAGTATATAGGGACATCTCTCTCCTATTACATGTCTCTGCTCCCCAATCACACCAGAATCAGCCGCATTTGCAGCTCAAAGAGAAATAGCATGCAGCTCAAAGAGAGATAGCGTGCACATAGCAGAGCACAGCTTCTAGTGCTTGTTTCTTTGCTCTCAGACACCTGTCCTGCCTGGCAGGGTCTTCTTTTATTGGCTCTCTAGGGTTCCTAATGCTTCTGAGTGTGCTGCCTCAGCTGCCCTCATGGGCAGTTTGGGCTCTGTGGCTATGTTTCAACCCGTCTATGCTAGTATATGAAATGAGCCCAGGACTATTCCCTCATGCTGAGGGTGCTGGCCCAGTAAGGGCCATATCCATGCTATCAGTCTCACCCTCCCACAGTGCATCCAGGCATGCCACATCAAACAGCTTATGTGGGTAATCTCTGGCCCCTGCTAACTCCCAACTCATGCCTCTGATTTGCATGATTCTCTGATTTGGCCAGAGCCAAAACCAAGCTAAGGACAGTGCTAAGACTATAACAGCATGCAATGCCTCTGCTGCTGGATTCGATGGCATAGGAGTTATGTGCCAGATTCATGGCACCCTCATRAGACTGGCAATAACAGTGTAGGGCAGAGCTTGTGGCCAACTGCTTCTCAGGTGCATGTTCAGGCATCCCATGCAGTGTTGTGTCAGGAGCAGAGTGGAWAGGTCTTGGCTTTGTACCTAACACACACACAGACAGGACTTTCAATAGGCTGCCTCCTAGTAGACACTAGGTCAGTGTCTGACTTCACATACAGGTTGGGTGCAGGCAACACAGCCCTGCAGATGCTGATTTGAAGGTAGCAGGTGGGTCTGGTCATAGTGCTAGCCTGTGCCTGGTCTGAGAACTTCTCATGCCTTGGTATGTAGCTGATCAACGGGAAGAGCTGTGGGAGGGGAGGTCTGCAGGATGCATGTGGAGTGTGCAGATAGGCAGACTAGCTGGGCCCTCTAGGCTGAGAGAAAGATGGTTTGAATCTTTAGCCCAGTGTCCAGTCAAAGGGGCAAGCACGGGCAAAGCACACTCTGCCATGGTTCGGTTGTGAAGGGAAGGAAGGCCTGGGGCTGGGCACATGCACACCCCAGCAGCTTGTGAGGTGTCTGAGACAGYTGCAAGTGCTCTGCAGGCATATATGTGGCCAGAGATGAATGCTGTGCAGAGCTCGGGGGGATTGTGGGGAGCAGGATCTGCTAGGCTGTATTTTGCAGGCCCAGGGAGCTGGCTGTGCAGTTCTGTAGTGTGTTTTGGAGACTCTCACAGCTCTGCATCTGCTTTTCCCCCCCCTTCCTCACCGCCCCATCCTGCCTCTGTTCCGATTCTGTCAGTCTCAGTGCTGTTTGAAGTTGGCTTTTCCAGGGTGGGTTGCCAGAGCAGATTCGGTATGAAGCAGAAGCTCCTGACACACTATTAGTGTACAGAGATGAGAGGAAGTTTGTAGGAGCTGTGGGAGCTACARTGATGCTGTGATAAGCAGTTTTCTAACAGGCAGCGGGGGTGGGATTGTTAAGAGCAGGGACTATGCATCTTGGCACCATGTGAACGCTCAAACCCATCCATTCTGCTCAGGTACCAGCTGCAGAGCAGGAACTAAGTGCTGAAGGTGCAGAGAGAGGCTGGGCTGGGGCACATGAAGGATCCATGTCATCCAGTTCTCCCCATAATATACACAGCAGTGGGCACTCTGGGAATTGGTCCAGAAATTGGAGTACAGAAGGGCAAATCCCACATTGTCCTTTCTCAGATTGTCCTCTCTGCAATGYAGGCCCCAGGCAAATCCATGTGGCTGAGATGGGAGCACTTACCCTGCATCCATGTCGTGTCCTCACTGCTTGGGCTGGGGACAGATGAGGGGGACAGCTTTTCTACAAAATTATCCTTGGAGGCAAAGGGCATAGAGAGGCACTGGGTCTTCCCCTGATGTGCTGAAATCTGCAGCAAGGAAAGTTTGCTTGCTTTATTTATGTCCTCCCATCATGCAACACTGGCTTCCCTGAAGGAGGAACAGTATGTAACAATTCTCATCATCATGTTCCCTCGTACAAAACAGAGTGGCTCCAGGGAAAGTGGGTCAGTGGAAGGATATGTTGGTGCTGGCACCTCGCTTTCTTGTCTGTAGCCCATAGCAGTGAGTGGTCCCAGCATCATATGGCAGGCAGAACCAGCATGTGACTCCTCTCAGGACAGGGAGCGGTGCAGAGGGGATATCAGAAGTACTGCAAGACTCAGATTAATTGCAAGTTCAATGGCTGTGCACATTAATATTTAATTATCCATATATTTCATGAATATGCATGATATGCAAATGCCAGTGGGAACAAGTAGTGAGCTGCAGCTCAAGCACAAACATGCATGGAGATAACAGGAGGCAGAGCTGCTTGCTCGTGGCTGGACCTCTTGGGGAACCACTTGCCCCTGCAATCTGGCACACTGGGGCCACAAACAAAAGGAATTATGGGACTGKGGGAGATAACCTGGAGCTACCAGTCTACTGGCGCTGGAACGCAACATTTCCCCTGGGGAGTTGGTGAATAACCAGCCCTATCAACTAGGCAGCACACAGTAAACATGACTCTGGGCATGTTTGGATCATCTGTGCAGCTAGGCATGCGTATGTGCGGTTATGTGTGTACATGTTGGTGTGTCCTACGGAAACATGTGTCTGTGGAAGTGCACTTGTGCCGTGCAGCATAGGCTGGTTTCCCTTGGCAAGGAGAGGGGAGGAAAAGTTCAGGACTTTGGTCTTGTCTCAGGGTATGTTTCCTAGTATCCCATTTAGGATATGACCTCTCACAGAACTCCAGAGATGCACAAGGTCACCAGCAGTGAATGGAGGCCATGTGCCCCAGTCAGGAGGCTGCAGTGGGCTGGAGACCAGCTCCCAAACAACTTACTTACAGTTCAAGGCCTTGGAGCAAGAGACAGTTTCACACCCCACTGCATCTCAGGTCTGCAGCTTGAGAAACTTTGTCAAAGGGACCAAAAAGCCACAAGGCAGCAATCAGATTTAAACATCTCATACCATCAAAAGAGGCTGTCAGCACCAGCTTTCAGGACCCAACAGGCTGTGGGAAGTTCCCCCTCCTTCAGGGCTCTCCAGATATCTGGTGGCAATTTGGAGGCCAGTCATCACAGGGTTAAAGGAGAAGGTTGCAGGGCGAGCAGACCACCTGTCGTGGGAGTTCTTAGTCCAAACACATGCTCTGAATTAGCTAGAGCTGGACTTCTGAATCTCTTAAGTGCCTTGATCAGGAGGATGCTTGTGGGACCCTGCCAGGCTCCAACCCTTGGGGAGTCSACCGTATCTCTGGTAAAGCCACCCCACCCAAGTCTGCCATTCAGTCAGAAAAAGTGATGCTGATGAGCAGAAAACAGAAATAGAGATGAGAGCAAAATAGAATTAAAACATCAGAACAGTAACAGCGCAGATTTCCATACTCTGGGATCAGTGTAAAACTCCCTTTTGTTTTGACCACTGAGTTATACAGGAGGAGAGTCTTGGAAATGACTGAAACCAGGGAGGGGTGCATGTGAGGAGCACCCAGATGTGTGCACCAACATGACTTTGATTCAGTTTCATAGCTGCAAAAAGGTACTGGAGYGAGGTCTGTAGGTCAAGAGGATCTGGCAGCAGCCAGTGCTGGAAAAAACAGTCTATGTGTGCCCCAGAACTGACTCCATCCAAGGACTGTTTGGAGGCTGTTCCTGAGGTCTGTTGCACTCCCAGGCTGTGGAGAACTGGGACAGCCAAGGGAAGCAGGTTGATCCCGAAGCAAGGTGTTCTTATGTGAGGAGTCAAGGGTTCTCTGTGATACTGTTCCAGATGGAGTGCTTTCCATCCCAGGAGATGGCTCCAGCAGGTGGAAAGCCAGCCAGAATCTCTGAATGACTCTTTTGGCATGGACTAAAATCACTCTGCAACCCTGTGGGGAAGTGGATAAAGCCACTAAAATCCCACTATGGGGAAGTGGATAAAGCCATAAAATCTTGACACTACACCCTCTACCTTGACCCACGTCTTTAAGCTAGTCTGCAGGACCCAATGTCTTGGCTCCTCCTGGGCATGGAGGTTCTGCTCCCCCAGCTATGGAGAAAGCAGTAGCCTTGACCACGGTTGGGATCTTGAGGGGAAAAACTGGCTGCCTAGGGTACTGGGGCACCCTATAGACCCTGCTCAGCACTACATGTTTCTTCCAGTCATCCATGGCTATGACAGGGAAAGATGTGGAGCTATGGTTGGCAGGGAGAGCCTTATCCCTAATTATCATTGAGATTTCTATCATGATTAGTTTTAGTGGGGTCTGGCTGCAGGAGGTGGTTATCAGGGTGTTATATATCTGTCAACACAGCTCTTTTGATGATGTGACATTACAGCATGAAATAACTTTTTTTCTTTTGTTTTGGCATTAGGAAGAGCTATTACAGTGTGGTGATAAGACTGCTACTTAATTTCCCCATAAGAACACTCTCAGCAGTGAYTGGTGGCTCCCAAAGCATGAGGGACATGGGCGCCAAGGGAGCTATCTGACAGCCAAACCTACACCTCCCATTGAGACCCCATCCATAGCTCAAGCAGAGCCTGAGTGTGTGAACAGCACTCCTGACAATGTGTTCCTCAGGCAAGCCCATTGACTGGCACATCTCTACCATGGGTGACTCTGCTTTCCATGAGCTTCCATGAGAAGGGCTCAAGAAGAACAGAATATCCTGTTTTGACCTTTCTGAAAAGATTATTTTGGTCTAAAACAACTTTTCATATCAAAATATATAGAATGTAGATAAYCTGGATTCCTCCAAAGGACGAAGCCCATGACCTTACTGCAGAGTGACTCCAGTGCATGTAGTACAGCTGAGATGATATCCCTAGCACCAGTGTTTCAGTGGGACCAGCACAGGTGATACCAGATCAACCTTCCAAGTCAGTGTTCCAGTCTTCCTGGAAGGGGAACAAGGACAGCCACACAGTGCTTCTGAATTCCCAGGGCAAGCTCTGTCCTTCCAGAGGGCCCAGGGCACTGCAGACAACAATTATCATGTTTATTCTGTTTCTACAAGGGCTTTCTCCTGCTGTGGAGATGTTAACTGATCCTATTTGTCAGTTGTCCCCTGCATTTTCAATCGAACATCTGGCAAAAGAGGAAGGACACCACATAACTCCCTCCATCCTATTTTATGGCTCCATGTTTAGGCTCCTCTTTTCATTCCTTGTTAAATTCGGAGGGTCACCGCACTCTCCCCCACTCTGTGATATCTGCCGATCCTGAACTTGCATGCCAAAGAAGAGGATGGGCACACAGAAAGGGACGTGCCGTGGTGTCACCTCCTCTCTGCCTAGGCCCTCTGTGACTCATAGCACTGGAGCAGACTAGCCCCTGGGAAGCACACATCCAACTCAGCTCCTTGCAAGAGAGGATGGGCATGAAAAATAAAAGCAATCAATGCACCCAGGGAATTGGGTATACCCAGAATCACCTTTGAACTGCTTCTGCAATGGGATCAGGTTTTGTACTTTTATGCTTGCACATGGCCTCCCTCTCACACACCAGAGTTGGCAGCCACTTGCCCCTCATGGAAGGGCTCGAACCAGGGTACAAGGCTGTTCCCAGGCAGGAGTGGCTTATTGCATATAAATCATTTCTACTGACCTTGTCATTAAAACATGGAAGGTTTTCAGCAAAGGCTCCAGCTCAGTTTGCCACAGCAGAACAAAAGCAAAAGTGAGACTGAGACAGAGAGGACAGTCAGAGAATGATTGCCAGCTCTTGCACAAATTGCAGGCCAGCTTTGTCTGGATGATGCCTCATGCTGCACAGAGGGAGGGARTATTTTTATTTTATTTATTTATTTGGGTATTTTAACTACCAGAAAAAGGACATGCTTAGTACCTTAGCCAATTTTACAGTGCTTGTGACTCTCACATAGGCATATGCTGGGGAACAGACATGTTCCTATGCCCAGGGAGTGTGTGGCAGAACAGGGGGCCAGCGTGGGGGAAGGTTGTGAGGATCTGTACAGCAAAGCACAGAGGTGTGTGGAGCTGGGTCCATAGCCTGCGTGAACCTACCAGGAGGCAAGATGCTCAGAACTGACAATCCTTCTTCTTTCCCTTTTGCAGTCTGTACCATGCAGGTTCTGGTCCCTGTGGAGTGTACTGCCTCTGCAGCAGCTGTGTGATGTTTTATTGAAGCCTCATTACAGGAGTGGGTTGATGTGAGCTAACCCTCAAGTCTGCASTTCTCTAGCAATTGTGAGCACTTCAAGCTGGAACTGTTGCTGGAGATCTGCATTAAAAACACAAGCTCCTGAGAAAAGCAGGGCAGCAAGGCAAGCTGGCTCAACGCAATTACCGCTGACAGCTCCTTTGAGTGAGGGCATGAGAGAATCGAGAAAGGCTTTGAAGTCCTGGGCAATTTGTGATGGAAAAATCCCAGGCTCTGAAATTTCCAGATATGTTTAGTTTTAGATATGTTTAGTGCTCAGCTTGAAGGCTCGAAGACTCACATCCACCCCTGACAGCCTTCCTCCACTCTCTTTTCTCCAAAGAGACGGAAGAGCCATCTCTGGTTAATCTGTCCAGACATGGTCAAACTAGCTTCAGATAAGGTCTTATTTCCCTCATGGGTCTTAGGCAAAGAACTTCTGTCTCATTCTCTCAGTAAAGTCATTCAGAGAAGCAGCATTTGATAACCAGCAAAGTTTAAAGTGCATTTGGGGAAGTGCACCCCATTCCCTCCAGCATAAGTTAAAAACAGCCAGTTCAGCATGATTAAAACACAGATTTTCTTCCTGCTAATGATCACTGGGCAAAGTGAGCACTGGGAACACTATTTGCAGTATAAGTAGTGTTTTCAGTGACTGCRTGGCTGTATCTTAATGTGCCAAATGTGCCAGTTAGCAGGTGGCTGGGAATGTGGCAGCTAATGTCTGGTTCCTGGTTCCAGTCTCCAAYGCAAACTGGCCCAGACCGCCAGGCCAGGAGGCCAGCTGGGCACTCCAGGTCCCAAATGGAGCCATCTCTGTTCTTTTCAATTTCTCTGATCTTGAGAAGGCTCTGGCCTTGTTATTCTCCATCAGCCAAAGCCTGGAAATCTTGTGGCAGTACCCTGTTTACATGCAATCTAAAGAAGCTCACGTGGGCATTGGTCTCAACTGCTCAGCTGAGGACCACAGTTCTGGCCTAGAAGGGGAGCTAAAAGGTGTATGAAAAACTGGCTGGTCTGCAGAACTCGTTACGGGTTACACTCATGAGAGCTGCTGCTGGAGMTAGTACAGTTTACAATAATTACTTAAGATGATGTGCGATATGGTATACTCTCAGCAGTTTAGTAGATAGCCTTAAATTTGAGGGACAGTGGACACACCGGAGTCAGGGCTACTCCTCAGACGGGCTTTGCCAGGCTAGAGAAAAGGATTGAAGAAATGGGCAGAGGAAGGGATTCTTCCCATCTCTTGGGCGTGCGACAGACCACGTCTGACCACTGGATCCATTTTGGTGGTCCACAACACCAGATAGTCCCGTTACTCTTTTTATTCCTTGCTAGGTGCCTTGGCCCTACTGGAGAGGACTACTGTGTTGGTCTCCCAGGCCGTGACAGCTGAGTGCCCTGAGATCTCATCATTTCTCCATCCTTCAGAAACACCCCAGTTCCAAGAGCACCTTGTAAAGTGAACATCAGCAGGCAACCTATAAATCATGCTGTGTTTGAAAATGAAAGAAGCTGAGTTCAGAAACTACCTGTACAAACAGCCCAATGTTCCTACTGATGGTGTCCCTGCAGCAGCTCTCTGGAAAGGGCACAGCCTTGAGTCCATTTGATATTTGCTCTTTTCAGAGCTCAGCCACAAGAGAGACACTGAGAGCCATAAAATTAACCCAGATGCCACATATTTTCAGGCTGAAAGTGGGCAGCCAGCCATTCCTGGAGAAATTAACAACCTCTTGCAGCAAGAGATAGCATTGACAGTCACCTAATCCCTCCTTGGACAGAGATTTATCATCCACAAGCACTGAACTTGCCTCTGCCTAGTGATAGAGTGAACATGAAGAGGTGGTATGGGGGAAAGTGGGAGCCAGGGACACAGTGATAATGTAGTTGGTGTGTTTGTGCTTACAGCCAGCCCTGGACACATTGCTGGCTAGCAGGGACAGCAGCAGAGGCTGGCCTTTCACTCTGTTTTCATCTTGTGGCCAAGCATGTGGTGAGGATAGGAAGAGATGTTCTTACGTGCTCTCAGGATCAAAAGAGATCTTCTGAATCTTGGTACAAGTCTGAGTTTTACATCCATCAATGCAATTAAAGGAGAGAGAGAGAGAGAGAGAGGCTAAGAGTTGGTGCTTTACCACAAAATTTTCCCTGAATAAAATTCTCCTGGGATCCCAGAGCCAGAACACAGCTTATTCAGTGCATGGGGTTTGAAAGGCCTCAAAGCAGCTATGAGACAGGGATCCAGCCTGCTCCAGCACTGCACACACAAAGCCTGCAAGTAAAGCCCTGCCTGGACGTGGCCTCACCAGAATAACCCATGACTCAATGGTGGCTTACACACAGGCCATCATCAGCCCCCTCCACAACAGGAGGAACATTATAGACAAGATCTAAATGGTATTTAACAAGGATGTGTCCTTTTATAATGTCAGGAGAGATCAGACTGGTTAATTTTGAGTCTGTCCTATTTTCTCAGCATAGTAGTACTTACTTTTATCCAGTCCGTGGGAGAATTCTTTTCAGCAGGGAATCACTTGTTTTATGGTTCACCATGATTTGCAATTGCACTGGCGGTCCAGGTTTCAGGTTATGCTTGCCGTGGGGCAGTTCATTTGGTCACCTGAGTCTGGCAGCATGACTGTTTCAGGGCTGGTGTCCTAGTCCTCCAGTCAAAGGCCCCCTGGCTGTGGGAATGGTGCTGCTAGCACAGCCCCAGCATTCTCCAGCTGATTGCACATGGGTACTGCAAAGCYACCTTGGGAGCAGGGCCTGGAGCCTAGCAGGGAAACTGAGGGTGGTATCTCAGCTTGCAGAGACCCCAGTGCAGGAGCAGGCTTGCTTTACMTCATATGCATACAACAGTCAGCATGTGTGGTCTGCACACAGTTAYGTGGAGCTCTCAGAGGGATTATGAGGGTTCTCAGTTGGCCCTCGGACAGACTGATATCCCTGTCTCTCCTGCATYGTGTTTGACAGACCCACACAGATGTCTGATAGCCCAGGGCTGTATTTGAGGCTCTTCACTACACTGCAGAGTCCAAGCCAACTTGTTACACATCCTTTATCAGCACCCTAGACAAAGGTGTGTGTTGGGGGGGATTCTTTGGCCCTGCACCATGACGAACTGACTGATGGGCCCACTCTCCAGTGACTGTGAAGCATAAGCTCTGCCACAGACACTTGTTAGATGAGACCAGTTTTACTTGGAGGCATCTGCAGAGCATATTGCAGTGTGTCTTGCACTAGCAGGGATCTCTTTCCCTGGGTATCTCAGCCTGCCCCTGCCTGGGAGAAAAGTGGGTGACATGTACAGGTCAAGGGCATTGACATAAAAGCCTGGGAGAGGGGGGTAAGCACACACCTCTGTGAGCCCAATAGTAGTATAGAAGGGAAGTRCAAACTGGCAAGGCTGCCTCATGAATTTATTTATAAGCTATCTGTTACCAGCTATTTGGCTCTCTAATATGTTTATCACATTTGAGGTCATTCTCCAAAGAATGGGGGGAGCACTTGTCTGCAGGCATTCTGATGGCTGTGTTGCTTTCCCCTTTCCATCTCCATTTGAAAGGGATTAGTTTAAAACATCAAAAGCACTTGCTTTAAGTTAGCGTTTGATGTTCCCTCAGGCTAATTTTCTTTGAGCTTACAAAGGAGGAAACGCGTATAGCATTGGCCCATTGCAGTCCAAGCCTCAAGCCTTGCAGTCTCTCTGGGAAGCATGTAGACTCAACAAGATCAAYTTCAGCTACATCTGTTAAAGGATCGAAAGAGCAATGTGATGGTTGCAACGAATCTCATGGCTTCTTGACAGTACTCCTAACCCTGCCGTGGTGAAATGCTTACCTCACACCCAGCCAATAGGTCTGTGCTCTTGTAGCTTCTGCGGGTGTTTTGCAGATCTCAGAGTGCTTGCCTGTGACATATCTCAAGCCATATGCCCTTTTCAGGCTCTGTTGGGAGGGCTTCTAACAGATCGTTATCAAAAGGGCTTTTAGATTTGGTTTCAATTTCTTTTTTGCTTTTGCCTATTTACAGTAGGCAGTGCCAATGTTGAATACATTTCTTGGATTCTTTAAAGATTTTGCTCGTCTGTGCTACCCAGAACTTAATTGTAATCCTCTTTTCTGAAAAATATGCTTAATATTTCCAAACCTAGCCTACCCTCAGTACTTAGCCTCTGGGATCCCTTTTCCTCCTGATGCCATACCATACACATCGTTTCTAGACAACAACAGGTATTGAGAAGGAAATAAATTATATCATTACAGTTCCTGAAATAAGAGGAGYTGTTCCATAAATAGTAGGATTATACTATCTCCTTCAAGGTTTAAAATCAACCGAAGGATTAAAAGCAATCACCRAGTTATGGGCATAAAGAGGAAAAGACATTTTGATCTATAGAGCAGCTGCCCAGCTTTAGTTTTGAATTAATAGTTTGTTTGCACTGGGAAGTTTGGCTCATATCTAGCTCTTCTCCTTCTGTAGAGCCACATTTGGAAAGGGTTTCATTTCTAATCTCTAGATTTCATTAGCAACTAGTGTACTTCCATCCCTCCCTTGTACTCTCACTGCCCCAGTAGTATATGCTTGTTCRTTGTCTCACACCAGCTCTGACTCTTCCTCAGGCCCTTTGTGAGCATCTCAGAACCCTCTGGCRCGGCAGTCACTGTGTTTTGCTGGGCGATCCTTTTAGCAGGATTTCTGTGCTGAAATGACTCAGGAAAGGCCCAGCAAGCCCAGCGACGGTGAGAAGCCAGCAGCATGGTTCCCGGCAGCCAATCCACTCAGCCTTGTGCAGCCATGTGAGGTCTGAGCCTGTAAAGTTCCAAACATTGCAAAGCAGTATGAACAGGTATGACGGCAAAAATTAGSAGTCCTATCCTCACCATAATTCTGCAAATCCCTGGCAGACCACGGTTTCCAGGTTAGCCCCACAAAACTGGAGGCTTAAGAGATTGCTGGCATCATAAAAAACGCTATGCAACTAACTACATCTAACTGTGTTAGATGTAAACTCAATTTAAATGTAAAGTTAAATGTAACAGGGCCCTGTCAAACAGAACTGACATCATCTGCAATTGGATGACAAGCTGGGTTGATAAATGTCTTTGTACTCACTTTACCTCTTGTAAGGGTTTGACTTAGTGTGCACAACTGATTTAAAAGTTATTGCTATATAAAAACACTGCAGCACAGACCAAATGGATTAGATCTTGCCTGATTGACAGAGAGCAYCTGTAAGTCAGAAATCTTTGCGCTGTGGGGATACTGCAAGAGAATGCTGTGGGGCTCCCTTCTTGCCTCAGTGCTTCCCAAGTTCTCCATCAGTTACCTAGAAGAGAAAAAGAGGTACTTTTTCTGGGAAGGTTTCAGACTACTGGAATCTTAAAAAATGTAAGAGACAAAAATCAGGTTTACAGCATGGTCAAGAACCTGAGGTATGCTGGGCTTGCTGGACAGTGTGGTTGCATGGTCTGCTCTGCCATGGGTTCCCTTCTAGAACCCAGCAGCTTCCAGCTGYTTCTGTCTTTGCACAAGAACCAACATACGCATGCATATGTGTGGACAAGAGGCTGAGGTGTTGGAAGAGGCTTACGAGGTGATCACAGGGAGGCTGGATCTTGTCAGAAGGACTAATTTCCATCTGCAAAAGCACAGCAAGCACGTGGCAAAATTACAGTGATAGGGCATGGCTGCAGGTTGCTGTTGCCTTGACTGTCTACGTCACCACTTCYGTTTTGCATCAATCTGCATTTTTGCCTTTGCTTGCACCCACACTGTCAGACTCCGCTCTCCAATTTTCTTTCCCCACTGGATAACCATGAGAAGGGATCTGAAGGCTCCTCTCAGTTGGAGGAGAACAGACATGGCTCAAGGATTGAAGGACTCCTCAGAAACCCATCCTCTGAAAAACAAGAGCTGCATGGTAGGGAGAAGAGGGCAGAGATGCTCTCTGCTCCAACAAATCACACCCTGGGAGAAGGAGCAAGCAGACCACACAATCTTAGTACAGGGGGAAAGGTCCTGCCACATCTGTGAAGGGCCTAACACATGAAAAGAACACCTCTAGCCCCCAGCAATGCTGCATGCTCCCACAAAGGTCTTTAAGATCTTTTATTTAGAGATGTAGAAGTTGGCAGCTGATCCAACTGTCCCAGGAGGCAGCCTGGGCATGGTTTGCAGGCCTGAGTTTCACTGCTGCCAGGGCAGCTCTGTGGGGAGTTGAGCTGTTCAGGACAAAGAAAGCTATCTGAGACTGCAGTTAATGGAAGAGCTGGAAAAATCTTTCTTTGTTTCAACAGTTGAATGCCTCATAACTCCATGTACTTCAGCTGGCAGAGATCTGCCAGGGATTATTTGTACCATGAGATGAATTAACCATATCCTTCAACACCAGCTTTTCTTTCTGATGGGAGCAATGGAGCTATGCCATCAGGGAAGTRAATTATATGGTGAATAATGAACAGATACTCCTGTCCATGCTATCCATCTTCATACATTGGTGTGTTCCTGCCATGAGCCTGTGGAGTGACAAAGGGATGTAATGGAAAGAGCATTACAAATGCCCAGGACAAAGGCAGCCATGAACTTACCAGATAACTGAGTGTCTTTCTGGCTGCTTCTTCCTACAGACAATGACAGAATTAGCCCTTTCTGTGTTAGAGGCTGGTCTCTGGCTTGACTCCTACTTAGCTGTAAGTGCATAGGGATAATCTGATACAAAACTGCTGCAAGCTGGTGACTACCCTGTGCAAAAATCCCAGCAATGCAGGTTCCCTGGGATGTCCCCCAGAGAAATTGGGGGAGTTAAAGCAGATAGCCATATTGCTTATATGTCCAGAAGCTGACAGGGATATGTATGCAAGCACAACCTCTCAGCAGTGGGGAGAAGCTTCACAGTGGGGCTAGACAGGGACAATTCAGAGGATTCTTTGCCGAATTGCAGCTTTCACTTCTTGCTAGCTCAGGCAGAGCATCTTTGTAAGAGGAGTCTTCAGTTCATTGGGCTGTCCCAAGATCAGAGTTCCCTAGCCCACCTCTGTCCATCCTGCTGCAGATTCAGGGAATGTCTCTCCGTATTCAACCTCAATAACRTCTTTCCTAGGCTTACAACTGCTGAAAGACGTTTTCTTACAGACACTTCCAGTCCTCGTTTCTGCCCAAATATCCAGTCTCAGCCACCTGGACCTGTTCAATTGAAGGTTGCAACTTGGAAAGTATTTTGTATCATAGCTGTGCTCTGTGGTCACATGCTCCACTTAGATTGCAATACCAAGATCTTTGGGGATTTTTCCTTAAAGCTCAAGCTCCTGGAAGCCAGGGATTCTATCAACAACTTTGCTTGCTTGGAAAAGCTGGGAAGTATGAGCCTGAAGTAGATTAAAGGCTCATGGCCTGGAAGGAACACGAGGTAAAGTCCTCCAAGCGGACAATGAACACAGACTAGGAAATGCCACCTCTTAAAGCACAGTTACATAAAACTAGGGGCTAGCAGACAAAGTGATGTACAGCCTGGGGCTGGTGAGCTGAGAGGGCATGAATAAGTGAAAGACTGTGAGCAGGGGGAGAAGGCAAGGAGTCACACAGGGCAGGTCTCTCCTCTCTACCATTTCAAAAAGGCATGTGAGAAACAGCAACATTTTGTGTACTGCCATTCTAGCAGCCCATCCTGTCCTCTCCCAGGATACCCCAAAGGAGAGAGATCTCTGCCACCATGTGTTAAATAGCCAGAGTCAAGAAACCATGTCCAAATGTGATGGCCAAGGCATTCTGGACATACTGAGGGCTATCCCTGGCATCACSAAGGAACAGCAGCCTGCAGTTGGAATGGACTGTGTCCAGGTGAAAACAGAGTTGTGGCCAATAGCTCCAGTGGCCTCACCTCACATATTTCTGATTGTCATGGAAGACCTTCTGCTGTAGTTGTCCTACTGCTTTTCCCTGGGAAGTGAGACCTGTGAGATCAGATTTCCAATAAAACTTCCCTCTGAAAGATCTCCAGAGAAAACTGCAGGTTTAAAACAAGTAGATGGAGATGGAAGTCCCTGGCAGGCCCAAACAGGAGAMAAACACATGCCTACTGATATTCAGCTGAAACGAGATTTTTGAATTCTTATCTTGGGTCAATTTGCAGAAAAGGCATATTAAATGAATAAGTGTTGAATAAAATGTTTTCTTCAACTGAATGTAAATGTTTTGGTTTGTTACCCAGAGAAGCTGAGGGATCTCCGCCCCTGGATTCTATTTCAAGACTTGGATGGACAGAGCCAAGCTGCCTTGTTCTAGTGCTGTTGATAGTCTGCTTTTAGAAGGCAGAGGCAGACTAGGAACTTCTAGAGTTCCCTTCCCACCAGCACTGTTGTGAATCTGTGTGATTTGTGGCATGTTTCCAATAGTTTTATTTTTAAAAGAATTTGAGAATGAAAAATGGGTCTATCTTAGAAAATGGAACTGTTATCAAAACGATGATTTGAAAGGAGTCAGCAGAAAYATAATCATAATAAAAGACACTAAAATTAAACCACATATTAATTTTTTTTTTTAGCCCTGAGGATTGGCACCTTCCAACTGCATTGAGAAGCAGCGGCTGTGCCCATGGGAAACACTGAGTCAGCTCTCCCAAGTCGGGATGGAGGGGAAGCACCAGCAAGAAAATAGCAGCACAAGTGAGGAGGAAATTCGGTTTTACACTCAACTCCCACTTCACTAATCTCAAGTGTTCCTCTCAAATTAAAGATATGTAAAGAAACACAATTTTAATTGGGTGGATCCCATTAATAGAGATTGGGACAGTGTTCCTCGTGGGCTCTTTGTGTGCAGAAGAGCCATTCCTTGTGATTCCCTTCCCAGCAATGAGCCACTACAGCTCTGGATGAATTGCTGAATGTTTTCATAGCAGAGCAGAGCACAGGATTTTCAGCCTGGCATAGTAGCTTTTTATCTGATTACCATTCTCTATCTCACAGTCTTCATATGCTAGGTGCCCTTTTACAGGGCAACAAACCCCCGTATGACAGCCTGGGTAAATAATACAGATGAAGCCAAGATTGTTGCATTTGAGCTTTGGTGTATGTTTATTTCCAAAGAATTTAGATTCACATAAAAACACTAGGCAGAGGAGAAAATCTTTTTAATTGCAGTAGGTCTTCTCTTCTGGTGTCTCTGGCACTTGATCTTTTTGTGCAAATWTCCTGTTAGACTCACAAGCCTTTTTATTTCTTAAAACCAGTAAATCTGCAGGCTTCTGAGCAGTASTAAGCAGACAAAGGTAAAGGAGATAAGGCGCAGCATARAAAMCAAGAAGATAGTGTTTCAGAACATCTCCTGATGGCAGGGTCTCACATTAAAATGAGGGTGGGAGTGCAGTAGTGGGGYTTTATCTTTGTYGTTACATAGGCTGTTCTCTCCCCCRGGTGGGATGCTGGCCACCTTTCTGTCACAGCAGTSATTGATAAAAGYTTTTTGACATGAAATCTCTTTGGCCTGTCTTGTGAAGGATATTGAAATTAAACATCCTGCCCTGCTAGTGCCCCTCAAATACTCTGTGCCTTGTACGGCTGTAGAGAGCATGCATAACCAATTTCTTTTTCAAATTAACTCTGGGAACCAGATAGGTGCTTTCCGTGGGAAATTGGTCAAAAATAGGCCATTTCAACAAGATGTGTTGATTTCAACAGAGAGGCATTTTCAGATGAGAAACATTGCTTAGTGGTATTTTTCTGCCCAGGCCTAGACACTGCCTGTTAGAAACGTAAGTCTCAGGCCATCTGTCTATTTTATCCCTCCCATTGCTCTTGGTCAGAATGGCACCAGGCGCAGGGCTCAGGGAGTGGCTGTGTCCTCTCATACTGGGCAATATCTATCCACTACCACTGTGAGAATTACTCTCCTTTCARGATTGGCTTGCACTATCTTTTGCATTGGTTCTGCAGTCTTCCCATAGCAGAGGATGAACCTATGATGTGGAATGACCAGAGCCCCTTTTTCATGAAGAGGGTAACGTAAATTTGCAGTGAATAAACTAGGTTCCACTGTCTGATGTGCCAAATATGGGGACATTGTGCTCACTGAAACACTCCACAGATGATCTGTGAAAGTCACCATGATAGCAGCCGGCAGTCCTCAGGAACCCAGATGGTGTTTGCAAGAACTAATTGCTTTGCATGAGGAGCAGGGTCAGCTCCATTTCTCCTTTGCTGCCAACAGCAAATCAGACAGCAATCAGTATTTCCTTTGAATCCCTCAGTTGCTTCATTTTGCTGTATCTCACTAGCCCTTGCCAGGTCCAGGATGTCTATGGACTTCCAAAGATAATGACCTGGTTGATATTTCCTGTGTTCTTCCACGATAATGAAACAGGATTTCATCCATTTGGTCAGGCACTGTATTTTCAGTGCTGTAAATCGCCTCTGCTTTGCAGCTGTCTGTACCAACCAGTGTCTTTCTTGGTGATCACCTCTGTGCCTCAGTGCTGTGTTTTCAGCAGCCTGCCCCTCAGGGCGAGGGAAGCTCTGAGTTACGGAAAACAACCTAGCAGGTTAGAGCTCCTTTCTATTCAGAAAAGGTCTGTCTCTCACAAGCTGTGCTAATTCTTCGTTCTTGGAAGCTATTGGAAGTTGTCCCTGAGAGAGCTAGCACCTTTGCATGTGCTGTCTAGAACATGTGACACCATCATCTGTAGCAGATAATAGTGTTCTTATTTCTTCTCCACTTTTCTTTTCTTTTTCATCTAGGCCATTGCAATTCTGTAGTTTGCATGATGTGATCAAAGAAGGCCCAGGTGGTGAACACATCTGCCTTCAGCTCTTCCACATGGGAATAGGGTCTCAAAATGGATCAAGTTTTCTATCTGCTTTTGTCTGGGTTTAGCTATAATCTCTGCCCCTCATTTCTTGAAACCAGCTCTATCTTGATGCTGAGTTCTCAAGCTAGATGGATGAGTTTCAAGGATGGGCACCCCATGGCTTTATGCCATTCTCAAGGCCTGCTGCTCTTCCCCACCAAACACACCGTAAAAGCTGAGCTCTCCCARTTCCCAAATGCAGTCAGACCCTAATACCCCTTCTTGCAAGCCAAGAAGGGTAGGACCATGCACATCTCCAGCTGAGCTGCTCAGATCTCCCCCATACTGTTTGCAAACACTAATCTATCAGTTCCTTTCTCAGATAGGATTTCCTGTGTTAGCAYGAGGCTAAGTGGTTGCACCGAACTTGCATACACCAATGGCATAGCCAGGAAGGGAACCCAGGAGTCCAGTGCTGCACATGCATTGCAGCTGCAGAGGTGCAGTACTGGCTACGCAGCAGTGTCCCTGGCTGAGTATGTGAAGTTCTCTGTGGGGACTCAGGCAGAGATCACATCTTGTCTCAGACTGGACAGGGCCTTTGATCTGGTTTCACAATGTGGTTCAGTGCTCTGAATGCATTTACAGTTTTCTCAGGATACACCAATGGGCCAAGTCAGGTGATTGCACATGAGTGTTGCAAGCTTAGGAGGGCTACCAGAGCCCTTTGGGCAATAATACATAGCTACTGGTCAGCTTCAGAGCAACATGGGGCTAGCAGGGATGTCCAAGAGCTAAGTGTCTGACCACTGCTGTCTTATACCCACCATGAGATCATCCTACCACAAACTGCCCAGGCTCCCTGGAAACCAGGGATGATTGCAGTTTGTGAGACATGGCCAGGTACARTTCCAGGCTCTCCCTGTTCTCAAGGCTCGAAATGCAACTGTACTGATTTCTGATCAGGTTAACCTTATTTATTTTTGTTCCAGCATTGCTTTTAAATAAATACTCTGTTTCTCTTCCACCTCCTCCCTTGCTATGTTTATGGATATCAGTTTCAGCAAGCTCTGGCTTGGTCCCATCTTATCCTGAAAAATCTCCTTATGAGGCCTGTAGTGCACTTCACAGTCAGCATTCTCACATGCASCCTGTTTCTCCTACTGTGACCCTCACAACCCTCCACTCCCTCCTTCATGTACCATTTCTCCCTGACAATGACAGCACTACTGAAATTCGGACCTTCTCATTAGTGCACATCTGCCTTTTGTAGTAGGGCTGTGAGGAGAAATACAGAATGAGATGAGCCCACAACCATCTTTGTCCCAATCCAGCACTCTCCTTTCCAGCTTGAGCCCTGTTGTCTCCCTTCAGGCACGTACCTAGGGTCCTGTCGTTGACCTTCCCAGCTTCACTAGGTCATTCCCTGCGTGGTGCTATACTAAGGTCCAGCAGTATTTCCTCTGCCTACAAAATCAGCTGCTCTAATCTGGCTTTGGTCTCTCCTGTAAGGACATAAGGCTGTTTATGCTCATGGACTCCAGCCAAATCCATCTTCTCTACTTGAACTGATACTCCTCTCTTGTGAACATTGTGGGAGATACAAGAATCAGGGGATCTGTTTGGATCAGACTATTCAGAGATGCTGTTCTTTGGCATCTTGTGTGGACAACCAGCAAGGGACTTGATGGAGGTCTCCCTTAATCTGTCATCATAGAATTACCCAGTATGTGAAGTCTGAGAGGAGCTTTTGACATCATCTACTCCAATCCTCCTCTACTCAAGTACAGTAAGCTAGAGAAAGTTGCCCAGGACTGTGAGCAGTTGCATTTTGAATATCTCCAAGGAYAGAGACTCTACAGTTTCTCTGGGACACCTGTTCCAGTGTTCAACGGCCTTTACAGCAAATATGGCTAGAGGTGCCCAGGACACCTGTGTTGGGTCTCAAAGTGTTGGTGAGGGCAGCTGGACCAGGCACAGACCTCCCTGCATAGACTTCCCTTTATCAGCCTGTGTGGGCAGACAAGTTCTCCATCCCATGAGCATATCTTGTTCTGTTACTTCTTGCCTGTGTTTGTCATTTCTAACATGGGTGATTTTTACATTTTTCTTAACTTTATCCCAGAAACTCTTACTTTTTTTTCAAAGCATCTGGAGTCCCTAGTCAGGAACTTTGCAATGTTCAGTTTCTGGATCAAAGTGCCACTGGCAGAGACCCCATCACTCCCCATTGTTTCCTCATGGGATGCATTGGCAGCAGAAAGCAAACCAAAGAGGAGTGGGAGGGAACTGAGCTCTCCCGTGGAGTGTTGACTATGTAGGGACATGTGCCAGCAGCTCGTGCTAGGCTTTGCTGATGCTTCAAGTGGAGATAAATGTCTCCTTGCAGAGCATCCACTCTGCAGATTATGGGAAATGTTCCTTTTCCTTGTGTTCTTCTTCTGCAGCAAGTGCCCTGCTTGGCTGGATCTTCTCCTCTGTCACTGATTCCCAGAACAATGTGCCAGCCTAGCTYCATGTTTAGTTATAGTGATGGGAGCTCTCGTAGGGCATATATAGCTGAGGTCTTTTAGCTCTGGTTGACATTACTTTCCCATTCCTCTTGCAAATATTCCTATGCTTTTTCTTCCCCTGGGGCTGGCCCTTTGCCTTTCTGCACTCTCTCAAGGGTTTCTGTGGGCTTGACATATTTTCTGTGACACTAATGAGAACACTACCCTGGTGCAATTAAAAAATAAATCTTTTTCCAGTTAGTGGTAGAGAGAAGAGACGCAGCCTTGGTCTGGTCTGAATCTTCACTGCAGCTGAATGCAGCTCAGGAACTTACCTCCTACATCAAGAAATCAGGGAAGTGATGGACCTGTTTGCAGTATTTTAGCTGCCAGGAGGCTGCATGGCAAAGGTACTCTCTTGCCCATCTTAGTCAAGCACTTTCCGGGCAAGGGTAAATTGTACTAATGTAGAAAGGCGAGGGATGATGTACAGAAGTGAAAGTCTCTCATGAGGGCAGCAGAACTTTTTTCCCAGTTCAGCAAGACATAGCTGAGACAGAAGGAGGTGGCAATGTGGTGGCCCATCATTCTCTGATATTTCAGCTAGTAGAGATGACTAGCACATTGGGAGTAGTCTGTCCCCTCTTTCCACCTCCTCACATAATTTTCATTCTCTGCACCTGCAAGRCTTCTTTGCTAGCACCTGCAGGGCATGGCTGCGAACCATCCCATCTCTTTTTATGTTGCTCATTAATGCAACACATCACATTGGCTCAAACAGTCTCTTCTTCATCCTGCTGCCATTTAGAAAGGAGCAGCTACAGTTATGTGTGAGTGTTACATCTACACCTTCCAGTCACACTCATYAGAACTCCACTCTCCAGACTTATAAACCTAGTTCATTCAGCGATGGACATGAATTCATATACTGCAGCTATTAAGAAGCCCCTTTATTTTATTTTTAGCATGTAGAGAAAAAAAAAMCAACAGTGCTAGAAAGGTATTTAATTATACCCCATATCTGTGAATTTTATATCCCCRATCTGGAAATGTGTTGTATTTAATTCAATCAGATGTTGCAAAACTGCCRTTCCCCCCTTCAGATGTTAATAAGCCAAGAACTTAAAACTCACTTTATTTGTATCTCTTGCAACACCAAATTGCTGTTATTTATATACTTCTAAGCTGTTTCTAAACATAACAGATTTTTATTCCTTTTTGGATATGTGCCCAGAATGGGCAAACTTTKGGGGAAAAATCCCCAGGAACTTCTCTTGTTGCTTTTCTCTGCTTTGCCACTTGCACAGAATGTCTGCATTAGCTGTGAAAAAAAAATCTGGAAGTTTAATTGCTAAACAGGCCATATTAGATGTTGTTAAATACTACCCCCTCTCCTCACATTATCTCTTTGCATAGTYAGTGTTTTTAACACCTGTCTTTCCAAAAATGAGTTTTGTCTGCTCTGTTTTGTAGCTGCATTGTGAGGTGATTGCTTGCATCATGAAGTGGAGCAAAGCTAGCAAAGCTTATAGAGAATCTTGTGAGAAGGATGTTGGCAGAGGACGCACTAATATTGCTGGGGTGACATARAGGGGCTGAGGGCCAAAAGAGCTTTGACTGCTATTGGATGTCACAAATGGGTGAAAAGTGGGTCAAATCTTCCATAAATTTGGTGATTTTCCTACTTTTTACTAAGACCTTGAAGGCAAAATGATCCTTAGGGCTATATGTCTCTGCAAGTAGATGAACTTAGGTGTGTACTTAAAGCTGGATCAGCTTTACATGTTAGAAGAAAGGACCAGCATTATAAAGATGTTTTACTCTGCGAACAGTGGTTGTAGCCTGACAGATACATGTTACCAGCCATTGGGTTTGCCCAGGTAGTGCCAAAGAGTCGCTCCTGCTCACCCCACCAAATCTCACTCCCCACTGAAACCAAGCCCATGGGATCCAGCTTGCCTTTCACATCGCAATGCTCAGCCCCTCCATGTGCCCAACCTGTCTGGTCTGCACTAAGTGTACATGCCACCTTTGCACAGGAATGGCTGCAGCTCAGGCCCATCAGCACCATGTGTCTTTCTGAGGCCCAAAAGTTGGTGCCTGCATGTCACAGGTGCGGCAGCAGTGTGCAGCTCCCAAGTTTAGGATCTTGGCAATGCTGTAACACAGAAAAGGTTTTACACAGCATAGATCAGTTCTTCCTGGGAAGGAAATTCCCACTCAACACCCTGAATAGCCATTAACTTGTGGGGCTGGGACTTTCTTCCTTCCTTTCATCATGCAGAAGGAGCTCCTGGAAGGTGCAGGCCTGTTCGTTGCCTGACATYCAGCCCCTTGGCTCTGACTGTGCATGCTGCACAGGGAGAGCTGGAGAACAGTCTGTGATTCATGGGCCATTTAGCATTGCATCTCTAGGAGGCTGAGCTACCGCTCACATTAGTGCGGAAGGTGTCACAGCCTCCAGCACATGTCACAGGGACATGGAGATGCCACTAAACAGTTACCTGCTGGAAATGACTTTTCTTGTTACTAGTTCAACAGCAGAGAGCTGGGAGTATTGCTGCCTACAGTCCCGCACCCCAGCACACCTCCATGACCTGTCCCTTCTGCAAGGTTGCTCTCAGGCCCTGTGTTTCCAAGACCTTCCCTTCTGACATAGAACTGAAGAGAAAGACAATCTTCATGGCTCTGCTCTACATGACTCCACACATCCTGAAATAGGCATCCCTCACTCCAAGCCTCATCCCCTCTGATGCAGGCATCTATCCTGTCCTCAGAAAGTGTCCAAGCCAGGGGCACATGCTCCAGCCTTCCTCAGAAAGGAGAATGCTCTCTCCTCTGGGGTTAAGGGAAGTAGCCCTGTAAATCTGCCTTCTTCTGTTCTTTATGGCTCTCACAAGTGCCTGAAAACAAAACATGTAGGAAATGCCAAAACAAAACATTTGCCAAGTAAAAGCTTTCACTACCAGGCTCAAATGTTTAGTCAGTCTTGTTCCAGCTGAGACCACTCAGCAAATTGGGCAGCTCATTTCAGTCCCTCCAAAATGACATTTTGAGCAAAGAAGCAATTTGCTTTAAATACAAATTCCCCTCAGCTCTCCCTGCTGTGCCAAACCATACCGCATCACTGGAAAATTTGGTTAATGCTCACAAATCATTCTGAGCCCCTCACTGACGTATGATTCTCCCTTGTCCCCAAGGGGCAATGGGTGACAGTAAGCCAAACCCTTGTACTGGCTGTTGATGAGCAGTGACCAATTCCTGTGGGAACCTGACCAGGAGAAAGAGCGATTGGTGCCTCRCTACACATGGCCACAGGCTCAGGGGGCTGTGGGTGGAGGTCACCAAATATGTGGTGTTGAGAGACTGTCTCGGGGAAGAAATTTGTTCTCTGCAGGCAGAAGTGAGAGAAGATAGGTGTTTGCTGTAAGTATCTGGAAGAGCTGGACTGACTCCTGGCAGGTGTGAGGCTGTGTGTGTAGACAACCTCTTGCTTGTCATGCACCTTGATGCYTAGTGCAGTAACTGAAAGGAGGGAGTCTAGTGTGCTCCTTTCTCYTGGGCAGAATGTCAGGAGACCCTGCTTCCAGGCAGGTATGTGTCTTGTGAAGTCTGAAGCCATGTGGAGCACAAGGGCAGAGCTGTTGAGCACTGCAAGGATTTGGCGACAGACAGTGTAAAGGAGACATATCCTGCAATGCTTCCAAGGTCCCCAGGATCTCAGAAGTGTCCCCCAGCCCTTCATGAGAAATATCAGCCTGAATCTTCCCTGGGAGTGCAGAGCAGTCTTTCCATGAGAAGGACAGCCTCCAGTCCCTATCAGGGAGCATTTTCCAGAGTCTGGCCTTGGCCAGACACTCTTAACGTCTGAGAAGGAAAGAATGCCCCCTTTAACCTGTGGGCCTTTTGCCATGAGTGTTAAATCCATTGTAGGTTATGAATCCTTTCAAAAGCACCAACTCTCGCTTGTCAGACTCCAGTGAAAGACTTGGCATCCTCTGTGTTCTGTGGCCTGGCCTAGTGCTGTGAAGCCCCCAGCCAGAAAGTAACAAGGTGAGATTTTACCAACATTTATCCACACTCAGATTTGGAGCTCTTTTAATATCACACTTCTCATCTGCAGCAATCTTTGCTTTCTCAGAAAATCTATTTCACAGCCAGAATGAACAAAGCTGGGCTGAAGACAGTGTAGGATCAGGCCAAGATCTAGCACTCCAGGAGAACGTATCTCTTGTCCAGCATGGGTGGATCCAGCAGTGGGATTTGCCCAGGCCAGGACATGACCTACTGAGTTTGTGTGTGRTGGGGCAAGTATCTTCCTCCTGAGGTGGTGGTTTAGAGGCAATTTCTGTTGTGTTGTGTTGTGGGGCTACAGCAAGAGTTCCCTGTGATTTACCCGCCTCTAGTTCCTCTGGGCTGCAGGAAGCCTTGTGGAAAAGGAGACAGCCAATTCACTTGCTACCCCCTGTAGCCACTCCAGCTGACTGTGCCTTRACACTAGCTCTGTTCTGGCCTCTCTTCCTCTGGTTCTCCAAGGAYCAGCATGCCTTGATGTACTAACTCCATCTTCAGCATTCCTGTCATCCAGAAGAGGCTACAGTGTCACCATTGATGAGGGCCTTCAGCCTTTCCCCCTCCATTCTGCTTACCCCTCCCATTGCCCATGCAACAGTGGGCTGACAGGCTCTGGGCATCAAAGATGGCTACAGATATATTTTGGCTGGCTGGGCCAGAGCATAGAGAAATCTAATGCTCCTGCAGTTCAACCATATTTTCCATAGCCTRCATTCAAGTGTAAACTGATCTATTCCTCCCTCTCCGCGCTCAGAAATCAGAATCACAGAATTAGTAAGGTTGGAAGGGACCTCTGGAGATCATGTAGTCCAACCTCCCTGCTCAAAYAGGGTCACCTAGAGCATGTTAGACAGGRTTGCATCCAGGCCRGTTTTGAATATCTCCAGAGGAGGAGACTCCACAACCTCTCTGGGTAACCTGTTCCAGATTTTTCCAGCAAAATCCCAGGTAGGATTTTGCTCCTCTCAGCTCCCTCAGAGAAAGGGGATCGCAGCTCTTACCATGCACAGGAATGGCACATTTAAAGTCCTGCGAGCTCCTGTCTTGGTCTACACTGACAGACATCTTGAAGACAYTCTGCCTGCTCCCAGGGTTCATGGCATCTGAAGGTGATGGGGTGCCTCATGTGAGTCAGGGTGGTCAGACTGCAGCCAGGCAAAGTTACAAAACAAACAAAAATGACTTATCTCTACCAACACATTAGCTGAAATGTGATTGCRAAGTTTAACAAACAAGATTGCAAAAGAAAACAGGTTATTCATGCTCTTTGGAGATGTTGGCTCTGTGGCTACCAAATCCCACAAGGATTTTTTCCCAGAGCTAGGATGAGATCCTAGATGACCTTAAGGTAATCTTTGGAGTGCTYAGAACAGGCCTGGCCAAGTCTAGACAATCATGATAGTTCAGTTGTTGCTTTCACAGTCCATAAGGTTGAGTTGGGCTTCTTACTTTTACTGATGGGGAATCAGGGTAAATGGGGAATCTAGACTGGGAACCTGTTGGTAAAGCTTTAGGTAGATTTTCTGCCATTTTCCCCTTTGACTCATGACATTTAGCCAAGTCCAATTTTATTGTAAATCTCTGCAGACAGGTGCAAGAGGGTATCAGCAGACTTGCATGGTTGGTGCCTTCTGTCATTACTGAGGAATAGGTGGTGCTTTGCCCCTGGAGGTACTGAGAAGGCAAAGATCTTTAGAGATCACTTGTCTAGTAGCATTTTTGGTTACTGTCTCTGACTAGTTCCCTAATCCACAACCCAGCAGTCACATGCATGATTAAGCAGCAACATCCGATTTGATCTTTACTTTAGACTACGGTTAAAATAAGACATGGATCCTGGGAGTTACTGTGACTGTGAGCAGGTGTCAGGACTGCTAATTTGGTGAGGATCTGCTGCATATTGAAGGAGTGCCCCTATAGGCAGAGACAGCCTGCAAAGTCTATCTTCACAAAAAGAGAAGTCCTAAAGCTGGCAGAGCTGGGTAGGTGACTAGGACAGAAAATGTTTTGCAACTGAATGACAGAGGGCAAAATTATGAACTGGACATAGACATTATTATTTAAGATTTTTTTGATGATGCTTTGACTCCAGACTGTTTCAACTTTAGGATAAAAAATGTCAGGCTATTACTTCATAACGAAGAACAGAGCTGCTGGGAAGCTTTGGGGCTGGAAGGATATAATGTGAAAGTTAGAGAATTATTTTGTATGCATGTTCTCTTTTTTAACCAATCCAATTCCCCTGAGGCTTTTCAGCTTATAAACTTGTGCACTTGTGTGGCAGTTACATTGACCTGCTTTGTCACATCAGTAGCCCATGTCATACAGCATTCTGGAGAGCTCACTGACGTCGGAGAACACAACAGCTCGTCTTGGGTCCCAGGCCTGCTTGGTATCCACATTCAGGGACATCTTCTAAACAGAAGTTGACTTAAGTACACAGGATGGGAACAGCAGGGGGTGCTGAAGAACAGGAAGAAGGTTCATTGTAAGGGCAAATTGAAGATCCAGGACAGGAATAGAAGCATTCACTGTAGACTGAAATACTTTGGATCAGTRAGAAGTTTTGAACGAATAAGTGAAAGTCAGCAAATTGGAACTAAGATGAACAGCAGGGCCTATCTGGAGCCAAGATTTGGACAGCCACATCTGGTGCTGGCTCAGGTTGAGAGAAGTAAAAATTGTATTATAGAACTGATGGGCGCCATGTGGTAGTGAAAACTCAGAACAGCTGCTGAAAAGCAAAAGTTCTTCTTCCCTAACCTTCTGGAATTCTTTGTCCATTTCAGCTGGCATACGGAGAAAGAAAACCCAAGTAGCAATATCTAACTGGACTCTTTGAAACCTTCAGCAGGTCCCCTAAGCTGAAAGTGCTCAAAGCACTAAAATAATCCCAAAGTGAATGATGTCAAAGATGAGCTAATGCCCCAAACCCCGGTGCTACAGGGTTAAACAAATGGGAGATTGAAGCCCCTGGGAATTACCAGCTTATTTGCTGTGTGCAAGGCAGCTTTGGACAGGCCTTGCTAGTCATTTTATTGGGGCGAGGGGGTTGCCTGCTGTCCCCCATCCTTACCTCCCACATGGAGTAGTCTTCTCCTCTTGTCTATCTTGCCTAGCTCCCTTCAAGCTCCAGCCAATCACGACAGTGCACTTTTATACTTCCCACTCAAATTCATTTCTCTTCCTCCTTCACCTCATGCCATCCCACCTTCACAGTCACTCTCTCAGCATACTTCTGTATCTCATGAACTCTGCTCCACCACACCCAGCTCCAGTTAAACTGTCTGTAAGACATGGTTTTCATCAAAATGTCTTTCCCACTCTTACACCTCCCAGCCTTAACAGTTTTTTGTAGCTCTTTTTCTTTCTGATCCCTTTGGGAGAATAAAAACCTGTATTGCCTCCTCTCTTCTTACTCTCTCCATTTTTGTATGCACAAATGAAATTGGTTCTGCTTTCAGCACAAACCACTGACGTCTTTCAGGAGTTATTCCATATGTGTCTCTCTTGGCCCAGCAGGAACATGAGAGCCTTCCGCTTGCTGCACTGCACATTGGTTGTTAGGACACCACAGATGCAGGAAAGTGGCAGTCAAGAAATTGAAAAAGCCTTGAAAAGAGGTGTCAGTGCTGTGCAGGAAAGAGGGTAGGAGAGACCTTGCAGCTGTACATGTCCCCAGAAACCATGATGCTGAGCCCAGCTTGACTCAACTGTAACTCTCGTCTGTGTCAGAGGGTACTTGACCCCTTCATTTAACATATCATGCAGGAACTGCATCCACGCTCGGCTCTAGCTGCCAGATGTGGGTAAAGGGTTGGGTTAGCTGGGAGGAACACGATGAACACAGCCAGATGACTTCAGGGAAATGGGGTGGGTAGGTCCAACAAAGCCCTGGCAGAGCTCAGAGCAAACAGCAGCTCCTCTCTCCTGTGTGGGTGGACAAAAAGGAGTCTCAAACCTTCCTTATCCTGGCCCTGGGGCTTCCACCTTTCAACCCAAACACAGTTAGTATGTGGAGCTGGGAATGTTAATGTTATACTGGTGATAGTCACTACGCAGGCCGCTCCTGTCTGTAACTCCCTACATTTCCCAACCTGCCCACTGAGCTATACTTGATAAAAACAGACCCTGSTTGTCTCTGAGAGTAAATCCAGCCTACCAGCCCTGGCTGAGATCCATCTCTCATCTTCCTTTCCAAGGTATTTGCATGGGGGGGAGGGGAGGAACACAAACCCAAAGGACATTGTGAGAGCAAGGGCAAGGGGAAGAGGGGCTGCTGTGTTTCATGAAGCTCTGCCAAAGAGCTCCAGGAGACTGAAGAGCTCTGCCTATTCCTGTGACCAACAGGCCCCTACCCATACTAGACATAACCTTATGGGGATATGGGCATAACTTCTCAACCTACCCTCCGTCCTGGGGCCCACCAGGTCCTCTTTTCACGTTCTCCAGCCCACATTTCTATATTTCTGTCTTTTGCTGTCTAGGGTTCATCATGTCTGCAGAGTATCCCAGGACCAGTATGTGTGCATTGTTTCTATGAGCTTTTCCTATGCTGTAGCTGGTTTGACCAACTTCTGCCATTTCTCATCTGCTGCAGGCTTCAGACATGAGAAACTCTTTTCTTCCCTTTCCTGTTTAGTTGGAAGGAAGGAATAGTTGGCAGATCTCAGCCTCTCAGAGTGTGTCTGTCCGTCCCTGTCCTTCCCATCCCTGCCTTCCCCATCCCTGCAAGAAAGTTCTGGATGCATCCATTCCCCTGAGGCCTGGAGCTGAGGAGGAACAGGGAATGGGAAGGAGGCAGTAGCTGTAAAAGGAGGCAGAACAGATGCTGAACTGAGGTCTGCAGTTAATAGCTGCCTGATGGAGTAGATGTGGGGTAGTAGAGGAATGACCACAACTAGTGTTTGCTAAGAGTCTTGGTTTTCCATCCCACTGGTCACACTGAGGGTGTACATGAGGGCCCGGAGGACCAGAAGAGACCCAGCCTATTTGCCTTTCTCTCAAGCACAGAGTAATGGTTTGGGCAGATTTTGCATACCACATTTCCCACCTTCTCGTGATAGTTTTAGGTTCTTGTTGGACAGTGCCTCTACCAGAAAAAGCACAAATTATAGTGACCAAGGCATTCTTGCTACTCTAGTCTTCCCCTCGATTGGAGTTTCCAGGTTTTCTAGGACAGAAATGCCCCCACAGATGCTGCACAGCTTCACAGTTTCCATCCATGTGCTGCAGACATCAACTGGCTAAGAAACATCAGACAGTAGTCTTGAAACATCTCTAGGAGAAGAGAAAGTACTCCTCCCCAGGGCTGTGATACTCAGTATAGGAGGTCTGGGGCTTAAAGATATTCAGGTCAGACTTCAAGAAAATGATGTGATGTGATGTTAGACTAATGAAAGACAGGGATAAATGACTGGGGGGCAGAAGTCTGCAGCACTGTAGGCTCTAGATTGGAAGAGCATCTATACTACGTCCCAGGAACCCATCCTACCATTGTTTTGGTGCCCTTGGGAAGGACCTCTTCATTCACTGCCAAAGGTGGTATTAGTCCAAGGAGTCTGTATGGGCAACAATAAAGTCATCCTAGTCCAGAAGCCATGGATAGAGCTCTGCAAGGGGAGGTCAAGGGCTGCTGGCTCAGCCACCTCCAAGGGGCTGCACTACAGCTCTGACTGCATTGTATCACTGCAGCACTGGGGTCCCCCAGAGGATCATCACTACTGTTCCAAACACCTTTCGTTGAGAGGCCCACAGCAGAGCCCAGTGTTCCACTGGTATGTGCAAACGGTCTGTTGGCCTTGCCGAGATCAAGGCTGAGAAATGACATCTCCATCTTCTCATCTGTGTCCCCTTTCTCAGTGCTGGATATTCCCTCCTGTCTGAGGGTCCAAGTGGTCAAAGTCCCTCCCATGCATTTTTCTGACACCTCTTGTGTTTGCTTCTGGGTCTGGTTGGTTCTCTCTTTGGCTTACATTCTACATGGCTAAGGATGGACTGCCTTAGATCATAGAACCATAGAATCATAGCATCAGTAAGGTTGGAAGGGACCTCTGGAGATCATGTACTCCAACCTCCCTGCTCAAACAGGGTCACCTAGAGCATGTTAGACAGGGTTGCATCCAGTCAGGCTTTGAATATCTCCAGAGGAGGAGACTCCACAACCTCTCTGGGTAACCTGTTCCAGGGCTCTGTCACTCTCACAGTGAAGAAATTCCTCCTTATATTCAGGTGGAACTTCCTGTGTTTCAGTTTCTGCCCATTGCCTCGTGTTCTGTCGCTTGGCACCACTGAAACGAGTCCAGCCCCATCCTCTTGACACCCCCCCTTCCAAAGTATTTTTAGACATTAATAAGATCCCCTTTCAGTCTTCTCTCCTCGAGGCTAAACAGGCCCATGTCTTGCAGCCGTTCCTCATAGGGCAGATGCTCCAGCCCTCTGATCATCTTTGTAGCTCTATGCTGGACTCTCTCCAGTAGCTCCATGTCTCTCTTGTGCTGGGGAGCCCAGAAAGATGGACTGTATATGAAACAGAGTATAGGTGGTTCTGAGAGCCTGGCGTTTGGGTTTGCCTAACATGGTTTTGCTGCACCAAGGTGTCTGGAGACTTTGGTCCTGTGGAGACTGTAGGGAAGGCAGATTATTGTGTTGGACACACCAAAACCATGCTCCCTGAAGCTATGGTCCTTCCCTCATCTTGAGGCAGCTGGGTGCATGATGGAGCAGGCCAGCTGGTTTCTGGGAGTGCCTCTTTCTTCCTCCCTCTCCACAAATACACCCTGGACCTGCTCTGAGCACATCCTCTGCCCTGGCTTACCCCTCAGGATGGAAGGGTCAGAGATACATACGAAAGTTCCCACCAGCATATCTGGAAGTACAGAGAACAAAACCCCATGCTCCAGAGCTAAGCACACTAGTGTGAATGACCTGGAGGGACCCCTCCACCACACAGTCATTAAGCAAGGGCAGTGTCAATGTTGCTTCTCTATCCAAGGATGAAACCTCCCCTAATTGACTGAACACTCCCCAGCAATTAGTTGCTGAGCCCACTGAAGCTTTAAAGAATTCCCCTCATTAAAGAGCAAATGCCTTAGTGCMGTGTGCCAGAAGAGCAAGAAGACAATTAAAGCGACCCAGACCCCCTGCCCATGGTYACATTTGGCTGAGCACACAGCCTCTGAGGCTGCTGCTTGGAAGTGATTTATTTCCYGAGCCCTCTCACTGCCTGCCTGGTCTGTTCGTGTCCCACCCCATGAATGTGGACTAAGCTCCACTCTCAGCTTCAGACTTCTACTCAGAGGTATTTTTGAGAGACAGTCTGTTCTTCTCTATTTGTATTTGTATTGAAGTGGCACATTGGAAGCCACTCTCTATTTCTGACACACCATGTGCCACTGGACCCCAGTATACATATGCTCGCATTCCTTGCCCAAGCAGGTACTCAGCTTAGACTCACCAGGGACCTTTCATATTCGTGATGTCCTCTACTAGCAAAGYGGTGATATCAGCCAACAAAATTGATGTCACCTTGGAAATGCACTGCCCAAGCTCTCCTSTTGCAGTACTTCATCTACTATCCCCCACTTCACTCATGAGAATGCAACATGACCTGTAAGTCACTGCTGCCCAYCCACGAGCTCTGAATCTGTAGATTATAGCCCTCTCTTCCCACCAAAACTCATCACAATCCTTGGAATAGTTGACACTTTCACAGTCATGCATTTCCCTTGTCYCAGCTGACCTGTGGAAGGAAATCAGCCCTGGACTGTGTCGCAGAGAATGACGCATGTTGTGTGTACAGGAATGCTATAACTATAACCAGGGGCAGTCAGAGATACCTCAGTCCTGGAACCAGAGAAGAAAAAAAGACCATGRGGACACAAAAGCACAGTGGCATGATTTTGAATCCAAATTGAGAATAATCCAAAGATTCACAAATCCAATTGATTCTCAAATTGATACTGAAACATCTCTATGATGTTTCTTTTAACGTGCCCAGCTACTCAGGATTTTTCTCCACATTTCAGCTCAGTTGGCCAAAGCAGTAGTTTCAGAGCTTCTGCAACTCACAAACTGGGGAAATCACAAGGACATTTTAGAATGTAACACCAGTCATTTCCTAACAAGATACACGAACTCAAAACTATCTCCCTATGCTATAATAGATCTGCCAAGCGTAACACAATTGGCCTTTCAGCTTAAAAACTCCTAGAGGGCAGGATATGTCAGACATTTAAGAGAAATACCAGCATTTAAATGGTGTAAGAGGAAGAATCCACGTGAAAAAAAGCTGTATGGTAAAGCAGTAAGTATCTGGAAGMATAAGCTTCAGACAGAGGAGCTGATATCCCCAGGAATGGAAAGGGCACTGAGAAATGCATGTGTGTRCAGTAGAAATTTAGCCTATTAAATAGGAGTTATCTGTGGCATCTTCAYTCTAGTATCTGAAAGTAGAAAGCTTCCCTAAACTGGTTGTGCTTATAGTTCAATAAGAGGATTGGAACTTACCAAGCTATTTTTGGCCTGTGATTTATTTGATGAATTCAGGTAGTTATTCTGTTTGCAAATTATCAGCAAAGAGGCTTTAATTTGGAGAATTTTGTTCATTACTGTCCATTATTCATAGAACATTTTCTTTCTCCATCAACACTTCTGCTGATAGGCAGTTTGCAAATGGTTTGCTGTGACAGTGACCTTTGTACTAGTAGTGTGGCAGGGTCTTGGGTCATCACATCATGTGGTCTCTGTGCCATGATTTCTGCCTAAAACTTTAGCAATAGCTACATGCAAATCAACAAGATTCTATACTAGCTGACAAACTTGCCCTAAGAGTTTACTCTAACCCATCAAACACATTCATGTGTGACCAAGTGGGCAACATCCATGACAAATGGTGGAGAAGCTGAGTGTCACAAGTGCCCTAACTGACAAGCTATGATGACTTTCTACTGTGGGAAAACCTGCTTTTAAAAATATTTCACACTCTGTGAAGGAAATTAGCTAGCATGCTGGGAGAGAAGGGTATGTTTGCCTTGGAGATTCTTTTTTCTTTTTCTCACAGTGCCATCAGTTGGTCCAGTAAAAGCTGATAGCTACAAACTTAACATGCATGAAATAAATAAGCTGAGATTTTTAAGAAAASATAAGAAAATATCAATGTGTGATCATCAGCCATTCCCAGGCCACATGTAGCAGCACAGCTTTGAACAGCAACTGTCTTTTTCTCCCTCCATTGCTAGATGGAGTCTAGGAGCAGCCATGTGTGGCTAGCACTGTAGCACACACCTCAAACTCCATTCTGGTTTGCCATCTCAGCAGTATATGAGGTCCATCATCTTTCTCATTTAGATTTGTGACGGATATTCCTACCCTGCAGTAATGCAGTGCTGGGGAGAGCTGCTCACAGACATCTATAGTAACACAGCCAGGCCAAGCTGTCTCCACCACGCAGAATTCAAGCCTGAACAACCTGCCTCACACATCTTTCTTGATGACAGAAACTGTCTCTTTTACAGACCAACTGTTATTTATAGGTTTTGACAGAAACACAAAAACATTTGAGAGCATCTCTTAATGAAAGCAAAACTCAACATTTTCTGTTAATTTCTCTGCACAAAAAGAAAGCCAGCTCACTGCTCTATTTTTAGCTTCCTCATAACAAGTTGCATGAGCAGATGAGAGGAACAGCATGTTGRTGAGGAAGGTTATTGCACTCCAACCTCCTAACATTCCTGCAAAAAAAAGCTATGCTTAGAGAGGTTTGCCAGAAGCCCATACTGAAGTCTGTCCCATCTCTAGCAAAGGAGCAGTGCAATGCCACAAACAGCCCCTAGCAGAGGGCTGCAAGCAGCTGAACTCCTCATCTTTGCCATAAATTCAATAGTCTGCCAGGTAGGCCAGGGATGGGCTTAGATCCATTGATTCCTTGACACCATGGGCCGGGAGGACAGCCCAGCTGCAGTAGATAATCCACAATACCAGGGTATTCGCAGGCACATTTGATCTCACTGCTGACTCAGCTTTGCTCTTGACCCAGAAGTTTGAGCTCAGAAATGCTGAGTGAAACTTCCAGCATTTGTGGAAGAGGAGACCCYGTCTGCAGCCAGTTTTGGTCCCTAGAGTTGTCTTAGAAAGAGATAAAACCTGAAGTGTGACTAGATGGCAGGGAAGGGCAGCACTAGGACTCCTTGCAATATAATACAAAAGAAGGAATAAGCGTGACCTAGATACGCGAAACAATATGGTCCCCAGCAAAGTGCTGCAGCAAGAGGGAAAATTTCACATTCATTAAATACCCAACTCACTCGCTGTCAACAGATACGAGTCCGGAATTAAACATGTGCAAGGATAAAACAGCTTCAGCACAAGATGAATCTAGATTTCGAAGTRCTAAAGCTGTGAGATGGTTCCGTAAAAGTAAACTCCAAAACAGCTGTATATGCCACCCATCCTGCAGCATGTTGGCGCACTCAGAGGTATAAAGAGCCATCCACTTTCACCTTTCCTCTTACATCTTTACTTTGTATAGGAGCGTTCCTAGCTTGCTCTCCAAAAGCTGGAGGGCCTGCTTTTAGGAAATCCTCTTATCCCTAGTGTGTACTAGGCCTGGGAAGAGTTAGTCAAATGGTGCTATGTTGCAAGAGCTTGCACTGGTAGTGATGTGTCACAACACTGGCATGGATGTGTCAAATCCTGCTGTCAGCCAAGAACAATGTTAGCACGGATCCTTTTCCAGCACTACCTAGTTGCCATGGCTGGTGTTGCCCTGCAAGTAGGCTATGTCTGCCTGCTTGTCCTGCCAGCTGAGATAGATGTATCTGTGTCCTGCCACATGGAAAAAGGGCACCTTGCTCCACAAGCTGCTCTCTGCCTTCTGCAGCCAATGCCACCCTGCTTCTGTCCTTACTTGTGTCTCAGAGATATCAGCAGGGTAAACATTGCTGTGGTTAGCGATGGAGGCCACTGGTGGTTGCAAGTAGTTTTGCCCTGCAGAGAACTCCTTGCGTAGAGGTTACCTCTTAGCATCACTGTTAGCGTGCAGTTCCCAGGATGGTATAAAGCTGTGCCTGTTGTCCTCGCAGCCCTGGGGCCCATCTTGGGCTTTGCCTCTACTGTGTTGTGAAAAAGCCCACTGTGAGATGAAMCAAGTCTGCTTAGGTATTTTCCTCGTGTCCTGGAGCAAGTAATACAGACAAAGGAGTATGGAGGCCTGTGATCCTTAGGCCATGYGTAGAATATGCCAGGACTGGCAAAGCCTGTCTGGCAGGCACTCATAAGCCTGCTTTGGTACTCCAATTTCTTATTAAAACTTGGGCACTATGTCATGTTCCCACCCAGCAGTGTGGGAAACATAATTGAGCTCTCTGGGCATGAAAGAGTAAGTAGGTAGACCCTAAACAAGGGAAAGCTGTGCCAGGGAAGGAGAGAGGGAACCCAGGCCAGCATTCATTTGAGAAGCGTAAGGAATTCATGAAAGACTCTCTATCCTCATCCACAGCCCAAGGGCATGTTGCAACAGCAGTGATCCAGGCTTCCTTCCATCACAGGGAATCAGATAGCCTAATCCCAACCATACAACCTTGGGACTCAGTGCTGCAGCTCAGGGCAGTGGCTGGAGGCAGGCTCATCTCTCCCTATAGGCCTTGCAGGTACCAGGGGCTCTGCTCCCCATCTTCTGGCATCTCTGTTGTTGAGGAGATATGATGATGATCCTTCTCCCACAGCACGTATCCCTTCTGCCATCACCAGATGCCCTGTGGGAATCTTGACAAAACTTTTGGAAACTACTTTCCTTCCTAATCTGCTCTGAGATGTAAAGAAGAGAGGGGTACTCCATATGCAGGTCCTACTCTGTACTTTGACCTGAACAAGTGCATATCCCTAGAACCACGAGATATTTTTTAAAATCCAGTCACTGCAGGACCGCAACGCACACAGCCAGACCGTTCAAGTAACGTGAACAAAGAAGCGACTCTTGCTCATTTTCTTGCTCATTAAACTTTGTCACAAGGATTTGACTCATATCTTGCTAAAGCAAAGTAGTTTATGCTCTAGTTGTAAATCTGCCTACCTCCAAGATGCTTTCCATCTTACATTGTCTAACTTATGGCTTTATGCTTGCTTAAGGATGGTGATTAGATGTGTCTGGGCTTAGATGAGTCTGACCCACAATAAGTCTTGTGATAGTGAGTTCTTGTGGGTCTAAGCACACTGCTCATATTCCTCAGTGAACCACGTCAGAGATGCGAAACAGGCTGGTCATGCCAGAACCACCTTTCTTGTGGACATCACCCTGGCCTGGGTCCTGCAAGCATGGCATCCAAAGCAGTGACTGCTGCTCCCAGACTCAGCGGCTGTGCACACTTGTACAGACTATTCCTCCTATATATACAGAGCTGGTGTGCAGTCCAGCTTTTTAATAATGAGGTTTTCTGCCAGTTGTTCCCCAGATGATCTCAAAAACTGATATGCAAAAAGCTGGCTCACCCAGGCAGTGTGCAAGCAGAGGTGAGGGCTCAGTGTGTTGCGGACTGCTATCCCCTATCCTATTCAGCAATCAGGAATGAAGGTAACAGCTCCTAGTCTGGCAGTCCATGAGCTAGAACCACGAATAGACAGTGGACAGAAGCCTATGCTTGTTTGCAAGAAAGAATTGCAGGTCTAGGATAACAGGGGGCTGTCACTTGAGGTTAGAGTTGGAAGAAATATGTGGCTTGAACTCTTCTTGTCTCTGTGATACCAGGACCCCGCCTCAACCATGTGTACATAGGGGTAACTTAAACAAAGTGTGCTGCTTTCCTTGGCCATCACATGCACAATCATGCTGCGAACTTCATTCATAACCCTCTCTATTGATGAGCTTGACCCCAGGTAACTCTGAGAGATGCCAGAGACCAGGTTCTTCCAGAGGTGATGCACATTCACCCAAGCATGGCCTGGGGCAGAGAGGAGAACATGCAGACTACTGTGCCTTTGCACTCTGAATCCTGGCTGCAATGTCACCTTCTCACAGCCCAGTGAAGCTCATTCTCTAGCCACAGGCTCTGCCTACCAATGTGGCCCTAGGCTAGAGGTGCACAGGTTTGTTCCTAACGGGTTGCAGGAGTTATAGGKGAGCAGGAGCTCTCATCTCCTGCTATTCCAACTGGCCAAGACATTTTCTGCTAGAACATTTCACCAGGCAGCTTCAGCTCAGGTCCTATGTGTGACATACTCACTAGGCAGCCTGTAATGACATGATTGAATGCTGTTTTCTCCTACAAAGTGAAGAAGCAAGTTTTGACTTAAATTCTTTGCCAGACTCCATTTATCTCAGCTAACAGTATGGGGGAACATTCCTGACAAAGTTTGTCTGTGTTGCAAGCAGCCCAGTTCAGTATTTGCCTGAGCTCCGATAGATGTTGCCATGTCCAGTAGTAACCTGGGTGACCCACTACCAAAAGGGCAGTCCACTGTATCCTAGCAGCCATTTTAGTGGCAGAAGCAACGGGAGACAAGCTGTAGAGTTCCAGGAGCAGGAACATCCCTGAGAACAAGGATTCACTGTTTGGGGGAAAGCAGCAGAGAGATAATGACCAATCCCAAGCTCATGTCCTCCAAGGACTGTCCTCTAAGTGTCCCGTGAACTCTCAGCTATGGTCATCTTCATGGGGGGCTGGAAGGAGCAAGAGAAGGGAAGCTTTAGCTGAGTACCTGAGTGCCTCCAAATTGTGCACAGTTAGAAAGGAGAGACAAGGGGACAATGCCTGTCCCCCAAAGACTGCTGGTGGGCCACCACTTTTTATTAAAGCAGTGCAAACATGCAGCCAAAGGCCATTTAGCCTTGCTGGCTGGAGCACTGCCAAACTTGCAAAGATGTAACTGCAGCAAGCTAAGCTCAGATGCCCACCCCTCAAGGGCGCCATTGCATTAATCTGAAGTGAAAAGGTTGAGGGCTCAGTGTGTTTGGCATTTCCTGCTTTGATAACTCCATTTTTCACTTTGTCCTTTCTTGCCCTTATGGAAACTTTATTAAGAACATATTTCTGAATGCTGACTTTGGGACCCAGGAGGGATCACGCTCCTGCCACTGCGGCTCTGTGAGTGCCATAAAGAACACATTTCTCTCCTCCATTGCCCATGTGCTGCTGCCACAGGTAAAGCTYGAGGAAAAGGCTGTGCTTGGGGTGGAAATGTTTCCCTATTGTTCCCACTTCTGTTCAAAGGTGGCAGAGGAACCCATTTTTTTGTCATGCAAAGAGGGAACGTACTGTTTCCTCCATGCTCCTTTTACACCTTGTCACATTACATAGCAAGAGCTCAGCCATCTGCAGTCATCATGATGACAGGGACCTCCCATATTGCTATCCTCAGTTCATTAGCAACATGGCTAGGGGCTTCCCTTCACTTCTCTTGAAGCAGCCAAGTGCTCACCACTTCTCCCCAGAGCCCCAGTCCAGCCTGCCTGGCCACAACATGCCATTCACACTTACCCTGGCACGGCTGCTCCTGCCTGCTCCCAGTGCAAGGTGCCAGGCTCTGAGCTGATCTGGCCTGGCAGGCCCCATGATCCCTGCAGATTACTGTCAGGAAAATTTCCTATGTACAGKGTCTAATTCAGAGCCCACAAAAAGCAGTAGAAGTCTTTTCTCTTGTGCTGATGGGCTTTATCTCAGGACTACACCAATTTGACTTCCTTCCTTTGACTTTGCTACATCACTGCTTTTCTTATCATCCAGTCAGTGGCCCCATGAGCTCCCACGCACTTAGGAGGACAGTCTGTTCAGCAATGGATGACATATGGCTCCTATGTTGTCCATCCGGTCCATAGCCCTTTTCTGCTCRTGCTTAAGTAGAGGGGACAAAATGTGGCATATGCTTCAGTGATTGTGTGCTGGGACTCCTCTCAATCTCTTCCTCCACCATCAAATTTCTGATATGTCCTGTGATTCTAGGCAGGGAAGCAGCAGCTGCCACATGTCTGTCTGCAGATTAAATCAGAGTGGGAATTGCAGGTATATCTGTGAGAGAGACAAAGGGGTTATAAAGCCTGGTTATCCAGTTTCAAACAGAAGTGTTGAAAGCCTCTTCTAACCACAGCATTCAATGACTATGATCTCCATATATTTAGATTTCCAGCATCTTGTGGATGAGGGAGCTGACAAGCTCTGCCTTGGAACCATCACTCACATCGTGCTAATACTATTCAGGACAGCAGTGCTGCTCTCAGGAGCTTTCCACGCTACCTTCCATTAGCAGAATGTGGGAGGGAAGCACTGGAGCATGGAAGCAAGAGCASTAAGCAGCCCTAGCCTCTCTGAGTAGGGCACAAGGGCACCAGGAATTTCACTGAATGGGGACTACTTCCTTGTAYTGATTGTTTGATCCATTTTATGTGAGCTGCTTCCTTCAGTAATCTGTATTCTTCTGCACTGCACTGTGGAGAGTGGTTGCAGTGGGTAGCTGACCTGGGACAAGAGGGGACTTGAGCTCCATCCTGCCTTGGACATTTTCTGCAGGAGCCAGACTGCATCCTGACAAATGACAGTGCAGGTTCTGTTGGACATGAGTTTGTGCAGCATGTAGAAAAGGGGCAGGAAATGGTCTTGTATGTGTCTAGGAGACAGTGATGTTTAAGGGCACACTTTTAGTAWCCAGAAGAACCTAGAAATGTTGGAAAAGGACTATCTTCACTGCACAGTGTAGGGCTAGACCTCAGTAAGCTCTGTAAGTAAACTCTGTGACTGTGGCAGAGTTGCCTGTCACTCTTTCTCTCTAGCTCYAGAAAGAAGAGTCTTGCGAATAATGCAGGCAGTTTGGTCCTAGGAATCCTGAACWGGTAGCCCCAGCTAGAGAGCAGAAGATTCTAAAATAAAAGCACCACAGTGTCCTGGGACTATAGTTGGAGTCAGAAAAGCTCTCTGGGGACTGGGAGGAGGGGAATGGGTTCTCCAGAGAGGTGGAAAGAGCATGTTTATGGGGCTCTTTTCCCAGATCCATGCTGGTTCTGCTGCTGCAGCACATCTGAAGGCCTCTTACCATGATACCTTGCTGCCTTGGGCTCCCCAGGACTACTTCACACTTCTACAGAGTGCAAGTCCCTAGCTGTGCTAATGAGCTTCAGTAACCTGCTCTRCAGATGCTTGATAGCATCCAAAGCTGAAAATCCAGGGACTACTCGCAATCACAGTGCTTCACTGCCATGGCAGCATGGCCAAAGTGATGGGTGCATCATTTCCCTTTGCCTTTCTTGGAAGGACTTCATTCAGTGAGGTCACTCTCCTACCAGGGTGCTCTGAGCAGAGCATCCTAAGCAAGCACATGTCCCTGACTGTGCAGGGAACAAACTCACCATTTGGATCAAATCAGAAATAATGAGCATTTATCTCCAATTTACCTAGTCCTAATTCTGAAATGCCTTTTACAAATATCATTGCTGATCATGTCAAACCTTGGAAGTTCTGTTCACTCCGATCCCTTGTATGATTATTAGCATTAAGAAATACACTGTATGATGCAAAGAGCTCTTCACAGAGCTTCCCGAAGGTGCATGTGAACATGCATGAGARCATTGTATTATGTTTACCTAACAAAATGTGTTGAACAAAAAGTTGTGACAGATCACAGTTGCACTGAGTGTTTTGCATCTTGCAGACATGCCGTGCATTGGCCTGCAGCAGATATTGCAAATTTCTTGAGAACATCTGCAAGAGTTGAGTTGGAAATGCAGTGACCTCATGCAAGGGGGCTGCAGCTTTAGCAGCTGTAGCAGAGGTGCAAGGTGTCTATGAAGGCACAAGCCTTTCGTATCTAATGGAAAGATATTCAGGGAAGGGAAAAATCATTTCCCCTCTCCCCRGAAATGTTCTGACACCTGCCTGCCTAAAATGGGAGTAAACAAGGGTTGTGGTTATTGGCTCTGAATCCAAGTAAATAGAACACAAGCTAACGTGTCATAAAGGAGAAATATCTCAAGCTGTTAACAAGGGGCTGGAGAAATGCTACTGCTTCACACTTTTATCCCTGTGGACAAGGAATTTTACAAGGTTTGTAAACTTATTAACAATGCTTTACAACGGGGGAACTGAAGTGTTTGGAAGAGACATAGATGCTAGGTAGTATCTAAATCTCCTGCCACCAGATAAATGAGGTGCCTACCAAGAATATCCTGCTGCAGTCTTTCCCTCCCTGCAACACTAGTCCTGTTTGCATGGATACCCCACATAGTTTCTAGCAGAAYTGGCATGTATAGCTCAGACTTGCTTTAACTAAAGGCGATAGCCAGTCTTGTGAGTGACTAAAGCACATGTGTGAGGGAGGCAGCAGCATCCCTGGGCATGTGCATAAATGGTAAAACACACTAGGTCTGGCAGAACTGCTATCACCTCTCTTGAGGATGGCAGGCAGATTGGAGGTTTGCCCTGTGCTCCCTGGCAAACAGCATCTYACACAACCTCTGTGATCCCAAGCAGCCCCTGTAAACTCACCTGGGGGCATCCAGGATGGTCATAGCAAACCCTAGGGCCTGGCTAGGGCGGGGATGGAGTTCCTTCCCTCAGGGACTTGAACATCACCTTGGCAACCRAGTTGCCTTCCCAGATCTGTGTGAGGGTGGAAAGGGTTATGATTTATCCTATTTATTTGTCCAGTGTGGAGTCCCTCACAGTGATTTCCCTGGGAGAACAGTGATGGCCTCCTGGGGCTCTCAGCTTTGCTGTTGTGGCCTCTTTTCCAGCCACACTGCAGAGCCACAGACTTCCCGCTCAGTGGGCTGTWCAAATCCTTGTTTGCAAAGTGATGGTGTTTCTGACCCTTCTACTTGCAAATGTATGATGCAAAACACAAGAGAAATGCTCTACTTTCTTGCATCTGTAGCCATAAAGACTGAAATGATCAGACAGTAAACCTCTTGTACTGGTTTCTTCATGCACTTGCCTACTCCTGACCCCTTGGATCTACTGTAAGGTTTAGTGTAAAGAACACACAACACATAGGCTTTGTTTAATGCCAGCGGACCCGTCTTCTCCAGGAACATGCTCCTCTCTAGCAAGGAAAGCCTATATCATTATACAGCCTGGAGCAGGGTGCTCACTAAAGAGTAAGCTAGGAGGTTGCAGGAGGAAAGTAGTGCAGTTATCCCAAATAACCGTCTGAGTCAACACTTTTCTTTGAGAAAACAGATTTTTTTATTTGAACTTCTTACCCAGGGACTGAGAAGGAACCTCATTCTTTTGGGAGAAATGTCATCAAGCAAAGGATATAACTCTGTTGGTTATCCTGGTAACAATTCCCACGTGCTCTCATTTTCCAAATCAGAGTATTCAGAGCTCCRGAGGACCCTCCTTCTCCACATTGCACTATCTGCTACAAATCTGTGCTCTGATCTGTGCTTGAGTTACAGCTGTTTACTGAGCTGCTGTGCATCAGCTGACTAGTGGTAACTTGTCACCAGATGTGCTGTTCCTGAGACCATGCAGCTCCTTAAGAAAAAGGGCTCCAGAAATATGTAGGCATTTCTGAGACCTGAGCCTGAGAGGGAGAGAGGATAGAGCACAAAATGATGTCCAGGGCCAGGAAAGCCAGTAAGTATTTTTATTTAATCTTTTCCAGGTTGTAAACCTAAAAGGTCTTGCCTGAGCACAAGGAGTAAAAATGAGTATTCATTTAATTGCAGAAAAGCCAGCATGAAGGGAAGGAAGTGCACAGAAAAAAAACACGGAAGTTACAACTATGTTGGGGGGGGGTCAAATCAGTTCCCAAGCCTTGGCAGTAATTTCTACAAAATACAGGATCTGGAAAGCAGTCTACAATGGCAACTCCATTTCCACCATTCTGGGATCACCTAGGAGCCTACTGTCCTGGAGGTCATGTGTTTGGGAGGRTGTTTTCTCAAGCCATAGAAGAAGGGAAAGCTCAAGGAAAAACTCAGTGGTCTTTTTGAAAAGGAATCAGTGYGAGCCAGGAGCCTCAAATTTTTTCTTTCAGAAATCAAAATCTGCATACACAGCACCTGTATCCTCTGGGCTTCCAGGTGCCATATCTCCCCAAACTCCCAGTTCTGCTAGGGTGCAGCAGAGGACTGTCCCATCAAACCAGAGGTTTAGTCCTTCTCGCAGCCAGAGCAGCACTCCTGYACGCTGCATTTGAGAAAAGCTCTGAGGTTTCCCTTCAAAGTCAGAGAGTCACCTTGTGTCCTAGATTTTGYGAACTTTAGAAATGAACACTTTCTGCATTTAAGTTGTTGTTCCACAGTTGACCCCAAGCCATGATCCATGCAAGGCTCTGGGGAAGGAGACAGGTACAAACTGGGAATGTGGAGACTGCCTGGCTATGGCCTTGATAACACACAATTTAGTGATTTGTACAATTAAATCTATGGCTARGATCTCCACTTCCCTATGGTGAGTGAGTATAGATTTCTCATTAGCATAAAGACGTGCTTCCTGTCACTTCCATTACATCCATCACCGAATACATCATTTAGCCCCCAGGAGTGCAAATCAGATAGACCCCAAAGTGGCCTTAGAGTGCTGGTCCAAGCGAATAATAACACCCAGAGTGTTTTTCCCATTGTTTGGCCTGCCAGTGGCTACCAGAAGAACAGCTGACTGCTCCCAAGAGAGAAGAGGCCAAATGGACCCCACATCTGTTTGGCCCTGAGACCTGTGCTTGGGATAGATCTGAGTTTAGCAAAGAAAGCAGTGTTGTGCACTCCTCATATATTCCCTTTAAAACACAGAGGAGCAGCAGCTGGCTCTCCATACATCACAGGGTTTTAGCGAAGTTTTATTCCCAGTGTTGTATTTTTTTTTTTCTGAAAACTGAGTCTGCTCGGAAAGCACAAAAAGTGCTTGGCATTTCTCAGCGTGCTAGCACCCGGTCACCCAGGTTAGTGCTAGCCAGGCTGTTCTGGTGAAATGGACTGTGTGCCACAGTTGCAGRTAAAAAGAGCCATGGATTAACTTTTCAGATCAAAAATCTTGCMATTTACAGATTCAAAATCGTAATGTTAACTTCTTTAAGGATGCATACCCAGTTCAAAGAYGTGCCTATTCCCCCAAGTCAGCAGTACAAAGGATTTCTGTGAATATTTCACTCTGGGCATTTGTGTCTAATGAATTCACCCATCCTGCACCCTCAGGACACCAACTTCCCCTAATCTGGTTTGTTTTCACTTCTTCTCTGAAATGACTCTTCCCCTAATTAGGAAACCGTAAATCTGGTTCTAAAAATATATATATATATATATAGGTTAGGCTCTTTGTATAATACAAGGAGGAATTTGTACAGACAAATCAGCTTTAAAGCTAAGGAGCAGGGGATCGTTGCAGGAATTTTGACTCAGGAACATTTCAAGTCTTTCCAAAAGAGAAGAGAGAAAAAGAGGAATGGGGGAAAGAATAAATGACACGTGTCTTTCAGAGCTGCTAATGGAAGATTCCTCAAGGCAACCAATCAAGACAGCAATCATCCTGTTTCATTTCTTGACAGATTCCTATCTTTGACTGAGTTGTCAGCCTAGACATCTCTGTATTTCAGCACTAAAGGACTGTCAGCCACTGCCAGGAGGGGACAGCAGGATACAGACTGGAATCCACTGAGACCCTGAGCAACCTAAGCTCAGAGACGGCATATGCCTTCGTAGGTCTTCCGTCTTTCCTTCTTCCCAGCTCTTCACGGAGATTGGTAAACATTTTATTTTTTTAATGATGTTAATGCTGATTTATTGGTTTTTGTTAGCAGTGCATTAAACTAGACTGAGATTTGACTATCATTGTGCTCTGTACGGCAGCCAGTGCAGGCCAAAGTCATATGTGATCCTGTTTTCAGTGTGCAGTGTTCAAGATGATGGGGTCTTTGGCATCCTGACACACGAGTTCAAAYGAAAACACCAACCTTGTCCCTGCTCATTTCTTTGCCCTCCAATGATCTTYCAGGTACAGGGCTCTTTCCAACCAACATGGGGGGGGGGGGAGGATGCATGATGAGCGATGTTAGCTCTTCARATTGCAAGCAGGTGTATTTCATACTCCTTTAACATTTATTTGGAGGAGTCCTTTGGCCTAAACATGGGTTTTTCTCAGAAGGCAACTGAAAAATTTTCTGAAAATTTTGAAGAAAATCAATCTACAGCTTTTTATGTCTTGGGGAATTGAAACAGGGACAGTCCCAGTTTGAGTCMATAAGTCCCGGTGGAATAGCTCACTGCATACTGAAAACAAGTATGCATCTGGGGTCCAAAGAAACCTATTGTGCACACAAGCAAATTCATTAGCAATTATGGTCTATCACTTAATAGCCTRTGTGATCGTGTTGCCCTCTAGCGTCTGGTTGTATGGTATGAGTGTCCCAGCATTTCGTCTGCAAGATGGTTTGTCTAAGCACTGGAAATAAGAAGTAAAAGCCTGCGGCTGGTAATTTGGGGTAGTGCCAACCAAGCCAAGACAGCTGAGGAAGGTGCATATATGTGTGCACACAGGTGCTGATCACTTTGGCTTGTTCAAAAATGCCTAAAATTGGAAATCTRGAAAAGCTGAAACAAAAATGCCACAACCCCATGAAATATGTTCAGAAGAGCTTTTTCCTTTCCAAGGTAGTAGCTAGTTGGAAATGGGCATTCTCAATTAAAAATTGAAGGGATAAAAGAAAAGAAAGACTTATTTACATTTCTTTGCTGCACTGGCATCTGACATCTGCATTTGTTCTTGTGAACCCATGGACACCATGCACTGCCTGTTGGCTGCCCTCACTGCAGAAAGGGCACAGGTCCCTTTTGCCTTACAGGGCACAGAAGTGACCCCTGCTCAGGAGCTGCTCTATTTCTAAGGGGGCAGAGAGGATCTCCCTGTAAGCACTGCTTCCACAGTCTGTGCACTGGCGCAATATCAGGGGGTGGCTGGGGCTCACCTTCCACATGTGAGGGCAGCCAACAGTCTCAAAAGCACGGTGACCCTTGCTAGCGACACTTCACAAGGTACCTGTGCCAACCCTGCTGGTGCCCACTCCTCAGCATCCCAGGAGCCTGCACCCACAGAAGAGAAGCAGGACACAGAGCTGGGCTCCCTGCCCTTCTCCCCGCTGATGTGCTTACTGGGCTTCAACCTGATACTAGATCTAGATCATCACCATTCCTTCTGGAGAGCACATTGAAACACATCATGCCAAGGAGGAACACTCAGGGACACTTACTGTTGCAGAGAGTGCTTCCAGCAGGCCCCAGCATGCTGGGCTGCGAGCTCAGCTCAACTGTGGAAGATGCCTGCAGTTTGCCAGGAACCTAAGGGCTGCACATACCTGGCATGAAAAGAGCAGATGATTATTAATGAGTGAGGCTCATATTTAATCCTAGGTGAACCCAAAGCCTTTCATGGGTGGGGTGTTAAAGCACCTTTGGGGTTGGTTTAGCTTTGCTCTCTGTTAAGTTGGTAATAAACTGTGCTGGGACAGACCTGGGCCAGCTGTGCTGCTCTGGATGCATAGGCTTCTCTCCTTCATGGGGAGATACATGAGGCATCTGTACCTGTTTTGATGCAGAACAGACAGGCCAGGGAGCCAAGATCATTGTTTCCCAGAAGAAGATGGCCAAGATCAGCATCTCCCAGGTGGCTACTTGCTCAAGCATGGTGGAGGAAGGATGCCACCTTCTCAGGAGGTCTCTGGGCATGGGTATTATAATGAATTTTTAGCATCAGTTCTTCTTGACTGTGTCTTTGAAGAATGTCCAACAAAAAAGAGGCCTGGTACCTTGCTCAGAGTGCAATACAAATATGACCTGATCATGAGTGCCAGGAGTGGGAACACTCCTGGTTAGGCACTAGGCAGAGGAGATCAATTCAGAGGCTTCATTCAGGAGCTGTAGGARGTGGTCTTCTGTTCTGATCAGTGTTTTCAAGTGGTTGAGCTAACTGCACAGATCTGCCAAGTACACAGGGTTCCTGCTGCCTACAGCTGGTTCTTGTGGCATTGCTCCCATTTCCTGTGCATTCTGAGTCTCCTCAGGAGATTCCGCAGCTGCTGTCCAAGATTTTGAGGTGTTGAGGATTTTGGCCAAAGCATTTTAACCACTCCATGCAGGATATCTGAAATGGGCCAAAGTTCCTTGCTGAGCACCTACACAAGTGAGTGGAAACTGGGATATACAGAGCAATTAATGGAGTCGCATGCATTGCCTTTTAGAAATGTGTCTGTGGAGCAGACCAMTGTGGATTTGTCCTCTAGATTCACTGCCCTAGGGTTTCAGCTTACTTTGCTGTAGGGACCTGCTTTGTGAATACYGGCTTCTGAGTCTGCCAGGATGTGTTTCCCTGACTATGTGGAGAATCACCCAAACTCGACCTACTCATGAGTGCTGCAGTGGAGCTGAAGCAACTCTCCACCTGCAGCAGACACCAGTACGAATCATGACCCAAACTCCACTGAGTAGCTCTCAGGTGGGCAGCACAGGGTGACAAGCCCTGATGGAGACAAGGGCACTGAAATCACTTCCCACGGCAGGATGTGTTGTATGCTCTTAGCTTCCCTTCATCATTCTTGGAGATAAATGCACCCTTCTGGAGTCTGCATTAAACGCCTGCATTTGGAATGTAGGAGCTGCYACTCAGAAAGGCTTGTCTCTCTCCTGTGACTACAAAAGGAGCCTGGGAGACCAGCTCAGCTGCAAAAACATCTTCATTTGGAAAGATAACTCCAGCCTGGAGGTCCCAATCCTACTGCATGGGTGGCAAGTGTCCCACTGACCCCTTTCTCTGAGAGCCACAAAGTATAGGGTTCTTGTGTTCTGTAGTGCAGGTCCTGGCATCCAGAGGAGACCCCAGAGGCTGCATTGTTTCCGTATATGAATCACCCCTCCTGGGCTGAAGGCAAAACAAAGCAACAGCTGCTTGTGGTGTGAGGTTSTTCATGAGCCCTTTGAACTCTGCATCTCCCATGATCATTACTGAAGCATCATGTTAAGAAAGGAAGGTGATGTGCAAGGCTTATTACAGCAGGGCCATGCAGCAAGACCATATGGGGCAACCACACAGAGCTGCCTGAGATGCAACCAGCCATGGGGATGATTTCTAGAAAGTGAAACTCGAATGGGCTGCAGGATGAGGCTGGTTTCTGGGTCTGGTGGGTGCTAGAGCTCAGCTTGTTATCCACACAGAACCTGGCTGTTCCTTCCTCCATCAATTGCCCCCGCACACTTCTCTTGCTCCCGATCAAACCACCTTCAGTCTGGGATAGGTGGGATGTCTGATTCCTGTACTTTGTGCAAAAAAAGAAGATAAGCCAGTGCTTTAWAACCTGTCCACAATTCACTTTGATTCTGTAGATACAGAGGATGAGAAAGTTCCTTTTCATCTATGGGAGCATGAAATAATGGGCAGTGAGGCCCAGCTAACATGGCCAACATGGCCATGGCCAGACAGATAGATTTCTGGGAAGCCATCAGCTTCATCTGTGGCACGCAGAGCAGATGGCATTGCCTGCTCCCGTAATAAGGATGGGGAGGGGTCTTGTTTAGTTCCATCTTGCAGAGTCTTACCTAGAGCTTTTTGAGCTTTCTTCATCAATCAATACAATAAGCAGGCAATTGCCAAGCAAATGTACAGGGGATCAAGAAATGGCTCCTTCTGAGAGCGCTGGCCAGGGAACGTGGAGCCTGCGGTTCAATTGCCATATGGGTGTGACGTCCTAAAAACCTCACCAGTTCTTTTGGCCTCAGTTTTCTCTGGTGTAAGATGAAGCTCCTGCTCCCACTGCAGCTCTGTTACATGGTGTGTTAACCCCAGTAAAATATGATCTGTGTGGTAATCACAGYATAAAAAGAGAGTTGTAAAGAAAAACCATTCCTGTTGTAATCATTGCTGAGGGAACCTGGTCTCTATGTCCTAGACAAGTGCTAGGGTCATGGCATCCTTCTCCGTCCTAGCAGAAGCCAGCTGTCAACTGAGAAAAATGGAAAGCGTCATTTGCACACCCTAACAGTGCAAACACTGTCAGTGTCTCTCCAGCCTCAGGGGCAGAGAGCTCCCATCCACAATGCAATAAGGCTGATCACAGAGAAGGGAGACTGAGACGTGGATGAAGTTGTTGCCACAGGGTCAGCTGTGGTTTCACAGGAGAAAGCTTTTGGCCTTTGCTCTGCCWTTCATATGCTCAGTCTGGCAGCTAAAAGGCAAAATGCCTTGGAAAAGGTACCAGCTGAAGACAGAAGAATTATCACATTGATACAGAGAGACTCTATCAAGTTGCACACCTTGAATACAGAGAATAAAGTGTTTGTACTTGTGTTTCTATAGTTTGGCAAAATGTGAGCAATATTATCCAGGAAGATACATCCACGTTTACACTCATATTCACTTCATACGCCTCTGCTTTCCCAATAGTGCACTGTTAACAAAGCAGCAGTTTAAAGATTCCAGTTTCCTTGAAAAAACTCTCTTAAAAATATTGTTTGTGAGCCTTGTACTCATGTGACTTGCTCAACATCACACAATCCACGTGGCAAATAATCAGGATACCAAATAATTATAAGCTAGCCCTAACAAACAAGCAACAAACTCATAATTATCTGCAGAATTTATTTGATGAATGATTGAAAAAATGAACCTAGCTAAATGTGGAAGGACTCAAAAGCTGTCTGCAGCCAGGGGAATGAGTCAGTGGGAAAGACAAGCTCCGGCCCTTTCATCACTACATGACAGCAGTGTGAAGTTATTGCCATCTTCCACRCTGTGCATTTTTGCACCCCACTAGGCCTCTAGTAGGGCTTCAGTTCCTGGCTCTTGCAGAGCAGCACCAGCCGCCACATCTAGGGTGTGAACACTGACAGCAGATCTGACATGCCAACAACAAACTGTTCACTTTCCAATGTAGAGAGAGAGAAAAAATTGTTCCCCTTTTTCTGCTGGTCTTCAGATTCCTGGATTTAATGAAAATCTTTCAGGCTTCAGACATGATAGAACTTTCAGGTCACTTTGTCAGACTGTGAATGGTGCCTGGGGCCACACTTTAGATGCCCTTATGGTTATGTGCAGCAGTGTCAACTGCCTCAGGTCCTGTGACAGCATTGCTGTGGACCAAGGGAATGTCTACTGCAAGTAGTGGGGTGTGAGGYAGCCTGTCACAAGCAGTTGTACTAGTCAGTGATTCTCTGAGGCTTGGAAAACACTTTTATTAACAGGTGTTTTATTATTTTTCTTTATTATTATTGTGTGGCTCAGGTAGCAGCACTGCCTCTGAAGCTGGGTATGCCATCAGTCCTCCCCATATACAGTGATCAAGCTAGGGGAAGGCAGATTTTTATATCTCCATGACTTTTATCATTAATGCATATAGAGGACAGACCTTGCTTCCTAACTTGGAAAGGCAAAAGCCTGCTAAGACAAAGTCTCTCAGATGGGCTGGCCTTGAATTGTTTTGAATGTGAGTGATTCAGGCAGCAGCAATGTAGTCCAGTCGGAGCAGGCTTACTGTATGTAGCTGMCTAATTACATGGTAAGAGAATTACAGTGAGCAATATTGTTTCAGTGTACCTACGCCCTCCAGACAGAAACAGTTAGGACCTGAGCTGGTTCCCACTATGGACTGCTGCCAGCCAGWCTAGAAATTTCAACAGGCACTTGCTGGAGAGAAACAGAGGGGCATCAAATCTGCCACAGGGTATGGCCTAGAAACCTGGCTTCCTCCAAAGAAAGGGCTTGGCATTGACTGATCCCACACTGAGATACCAGGAGCACAGGGTAGGAACAAAATTGGAGCTGATCCTAGTTATGGAGAAAACAGGACTGTAAACCTGGAGCTTGCAGCAACGCTCAGCACTGCCTATGCAGAGGCCACAGGTTGCCCAGTGCTGTCTTGGGTGCTTGCTCTTGCTCAGGCCTTTCTGCTGCAGCCCACCAAGTAGAACCTGGAGGATCAAGGCAGGATTCCCACCTCTTGCGTTGCTTCAGAGTGCTCCCAGAAGATGCTGTGCACTCAATCTGGGCTCATCCAGCACTAGACCCCTTCTGATGGCAAGATCCTGCATGGGAAAACAGCATCCAGCTGTTGGAACGAGTTCATGCACTGTGAGCAACGTCTCCCTTCTTCYTCTGTTAGGGGAAATACTTTTTCAGGCCAGTAAATCTTTGGCAATGGACATAGAGTTGAGACAACCCACCCAAGCAATGACATCATCTGCAAGGGCTGGATCAGGCACTTCCACAGCAGCTGCCTGCTGTGGGAAACTGTTACATGGCGCAGTTAGGGAGTATTTTTTTTTCCAATAAAAAAATAAAATGAAAATAAAGATTTCTGTCTCTCCCTCTGTTAAGCTGTGTCCTTCCCAGATGGTAAATCTTGGATGTCTGATAGATATTTAGAAGTGTTCATTTACTGACCATTTTAAAAAAATTTTTTTTGGACCAAAAGGGTTCTGTAAAGGTCTTTGTAGACCATGATTTGTGATTGTTTACTCTCGGCAGCAAAGTAGAACCCATAAAAATGAATATACCTGTTAAGAAGCACAATTTCCTGCTCACTGTGAGGTGCAATTACTATAATGCTTTAGAGTTAGACCAACTTTTAAAAAAGTAGATCTTGTGAACAGCGAAGCATGTCTGTAATTCCCTGGATACAACAGACGTGATAGCACAGGCTGCAAAAAGGTCGCTGTCTAATGAAATCACAAYACAGACTTCCTTTCTTTGATGCAAGCCACTCAGCCTCTGCAGGCAGTCAACAGGGCTCACATCCAGGCAGGCAGGACTCTCTGCAGGGAGTATCACCAGCATGATCCAGCCATTTTCCATGTCACACATGCTCAGCAATGTGGCTGCAAGCCATCCCATGAGCAAGGGAGGTGGAACAGGGAGGTGTCATTAGTCTAATGTCATTAGATTCATCCTTTTCCTTGACGGATATTGGTTATTCCCTGGCTCCAGCATGAGGCAGAACTAAGGATTGTCAGCCAGAGGGTGATTAAACTCTCTTCAAACTCTGCCATGGCTCTCAGGGGATTCCGCAGAAAGGAGGCTGAGATACATGGTGATCACTTGAAGTCCCAAGCGGGGGGAAAGAGTCAAGGTCTGGGCCCAAGAGGCTGGAGGCACAAGCAGGAACAACCGGGCATGCAGTAGGCCGTGGGGCATTTGCTAAAAAGACACATAGGAGGGTTATTTCAGAAGAGACCTGTCTGTGTTGCTCCTTACCGCTCGGCAGGACAGAGCAGGCAGAGGGATCCTGGCTGAGGTGTCTTTCAGGGCTGGTGCTCAAACATCTTTGCAGAGCCCTTGGAGAGGCTGAGATTAGCGTGTGTAGGGTGCAGGAGACAAGACCAGAGACCAGCAGCATGAAGGTCAGCTTCTTAATTCATTAACCTCCACACCATGGAGTGGTGGCAACTGGGCAGCTGAGTGAGGTGATGCAGCACTGCTGGGGCATACAGCTCAGAGGCCAGCGCAAATTGCAGCTCTGGGAGCAGCTTGAAGTAATGTACCTGCCTTGGCAAACCAGCCAGGGTGCCATGCTTGCTGGACCATGCCTGTGAAGGGCTGAAATGCCGACAATGCCAACTTCACTTCTCCATCCAGGAGAGTGCACCACAGCCATGTTGTCTCTGCCGCTGTCCTCCCAGGGCAGTCAGCCAACCCATTCACAGCACTGCTAGCAGCTCTCTGGATTTGGGTCACTCTTGTTTTTTAAAAAATTTATATCTATGTTGTCTTTATGTTAATCTGAGAGCTTCTGAGAAACTTGCCTGGCTTTGTAAATAGAAGGTGAGATATGAAAATACTCCCATGACTCCAGGAACTGGCACTTTAAAAAGAAGTGAAACAGACCCCTACTCTGCAAGAATTTTCTTCTAGCTAGAGATTAAGATCCTTGAATAGCTACATATTGGTTTAGTCCAGCAGGAGTCTCTCAGAAAAAAAAAAGAAAAAAAAAAAAAAGAAGATAAACCATGTCAACAGTAATATTTCAGAGCTATTAGATGTGAAGTTTTTACCTTTTATCTCCATCCAAGTTAAAAATATTTTTGTTTTGCCATGTCAGCTGAATGGACCCTCCACCCTTCCCAGGTTCTTAGGGCAGCTGAGACAACCTGGATGCTTTGTTGGATAGATTTGCTCTGTTTTGGGCCCCTTTTAACTAGAAAAACCATGCAAGCAAACAATTTGGCTGGGTTTCAAATCTCTAATGATGGAGATTCCACTGCATTCCTCAGTAAATTGTTTGAATAGCTAATCACCCTCATAATTAGGAGTGTGCACCGTATTTCTYATTTGAATTTCTGGGTGAAACTTCCAGCTCTGGTCTCCTGTTAGACCTGTATTAGATTAAGGAAACTCTTCCCATGCAGTTTCAGCTCCCCACACAGGTTTTCATGGGCTTGATTGAAGTCACCTGTAACCTCTGCTTTCATCAGCAACTGAGATTTTKGAGTCTCATGACTCCTTTTAAGCTTTTCTGTTAGTCATAGCTCTTGTCTGGAGTGCTCCTCCGCTTTAGTAGTCTCCCTGTGGAGCTGAGGACAGCAGCAGTAGGCCTAGCACTGCAGGAACATTGATGCCAGAGAAAGTTCCCTTCTCTGCCTCCCAGTTCCCCCCTCCATACTCAGGGTGGCATAGCCATTCCAGCCTCAGCATGGCACGTGAGCTCAGGTATCCTCCTCCGGCCTTCAAACCCTTGTCAGCTATTCCAAAGGTGAAAGCCCTATCCTCAGGGTCCAGTCTGCTCTGCCGTGCCCAGGTGACCAGCTCTGTGTATGCCTGGGTTAAAACACATTGGGTTTGTGTTTCTTTGAGGTTTCTACAAKAAGTGTATGCTAAAGAAGCTTCCTAAAATATATGTGGGATGAATATTTCTCATGGCAAAGGACCCAGAGGAGAAAGAACCCAGCTTAAGARTTTTGTAACAACCTAGAAGGGGTTTCAACAGCAAAGGCGCCATCCATGCCYTCTATTTGTCCCAGCAGGATAGTCCATCAACTCCATCTCTAGCCCTAACAGCTGAGCCTCCAAAACCAATTGCAAAACTGCAAATATGGAAGTTGTGTTGCATCTGGAAAYTGGATGAAAAGCCAACATTTGGTATTAGACTGTGAGTTACCAAAGTTGTCTAGCTACCAGATAAACACTGTGAGTGCAAGCGTAAAATGCAAGCAAGGGAAAGGAGACAGAAAAGRAAGGGAAATAAGATCTGTATTAACTGAAAGGAGGAAAGCATGATTCCTGTGAAGAGCCCTGCAGGGTTTGCTGAGTGTCTCTCTCCCTGTTCTAGCATTGAGCCTGGAGAACAAGGGGCTTTTCTCACTGGCAGCCTGACGTCAAGTATTATCTGTGAGGATGCTTACCTCTAGAAGACAGACCCCAGGGGAACCCAGAGGCAAATCTGATGTTAGGTCTCAGATAGAGCTGGTTTCAAACTATGCCCAGTGCCATGCTAACTGTTTACTCATGAATAATACTGATTGGACTTGAAGTAGTGCTTAAAAAGGAAGGTGGACAAGATTCATATTATAAGCGCAATGATTGGCATTAATTATTTTAATTCACTTTATCAATTTATTCATTATCTTGTGTTGCTCATTGTAATGCTTTATCTACAACTATGATGTCTCCAGAGTATCCCGGCTGAGACATACATCTCTTTTAAATACTGGTACATCTTCAGCCTTCTCCACATTATATGAAAAGCCTGTTCTATTGCAAAATATATGGGAAAAGCAGCCATCAATGTTAGAAAGTTAATCAGACAGTTCCTTAAAACTCCTGTATACATTTCACTCAAACTTGCTACTTGACAAGAGAGCTTTACAAGCAGGGCAGAGTGGTTAATGGTTATGCATTATCACACAGGCAATAGCACTCACTACAATGTCCACTGAAGAAGAGGAATTACAGGCTCTAGACGTGTATACCCATCCATGGCTTCACAGTCCTCTTCCTCCCACAGGAATCTTAATCTCCTATTAAGATTAAACATYGCTTTAGTTTTAAAAGTCAGCACATAGCCACTTCATTCAATGAGCATCATGTAGTGCAAAGGGAAGAACAGCAGACATTGATCTTAGCTGGACTTGCTGGGTAAGGATGCTAGTTAGACAGGGTGTTCCTGTCCTAATGCAAAGAGGATCAACCAACTTGCTCAGGAGAAGGGCTGGAAGGAGGCCTGAACCTGGAAGGTTTCACTCAGATCCAAGAAGTGGACACAGGAAGGCTGATAGACCCATAATAAGRTAGCAACTATTGTCAGTGCCGTAGTCATCACAGCACGCTGACCTGGGATGAGGTAGCAGGAGACTGTGGTGTTTCACACCAGGTATGTCATGTAGATGGAGACACAGAGAACGTCTGTGAGACCTGGGCYGTCATTCTGCTGTGTGCATTTCCTGATACATCCTGGAGTGTCACTGAAATGTGTACCCCTCCTAMCAACAAGCCGTATCCGAATGTTTTCTTAATGATGCTTTCTACTCTTGGCCTCTTTCTCCAGGCTTGTCTATTCAAAACAATTTCTTCATCTTCCTGGTGAGAGGCTCCTTACTTCAGGCTCAATCAGCTCTGATCAKGTTTTCCCTTACCCACCTTCAATGTGGGCTGACACATCCTCAAATCCAAGGGGACCACACAGAGGAAGAAGCAGAGCAAGGGATGAGAAACTTTGTCGTGGGACGGTTGCACCACTCCAGCTATACCAAACCCTCTTGCCACTGCATCCGTTTGCAGACAAGTTCTCCAGCAACACTTAGCCGCACTGCATAGATTATTCTTTTATTAAAACATTCTCCATGGAACAATATTTACTTCCTTCTCTTGTGCTTTACACTTCCTTCTCCTCTCTCTAGTCTCTCACTATCTTTTCTGTTACGGATTTGTGCAGTCACAGTCACCCCACAGCTGTCAACAGAGGGACCATCACCTCCTCACACACTTACTGGCTATTGGGAGAATGTAGTCCCAGCTRTATTCATCATTTTTCTTGCCACTTGATGCTGCAGACTCCACCATTATGCTTCTATTTCTTTCAGCATCACTGCCTCTCCCATTATCCTCTTGCTGAATAGCATATCACATTATTTTTGAGATSAGCGTTTCTCACTATGAATTGAATTTTGTTATTTTCTGACATGTTTCTGTCTAAAACTCATCTGTTTAGTTTATCGTGGACTCATCACAACAGCATCAGAGTACAAGTTTCACTCTCTCTGGACTCTTTTAAAGCTATTGGCCTGCCTTCCTGCCAGGGAAGGACCAACACCACATTTAAAGTCTGTGTCCAGTTTYCCTCTGGGAAAACCACATAAGACAAACTGCCTTTTCCTAAGATGTGCTGCCTTCTGCTGAGGCCTCCTTACTCATAGCATGTTCTCTCTCTCCAAGATAAACATCTGTGTTTTACCTTGCCACAGACTCCACTTGTCCCTGTGTCTGCACCTCAGCYGAGGCTCTGCCTGGCTTGTATAATCTCTTTGGATGAAACCATGAGGAGTCAATCCGTGAGAATCCCCTGCAGTGATTTCTGTGTCCACAGCAGTGTTTGCAACAGCCTGTAATTTCACATCCTGATTCAGTAAATGACCACAACTTGCCTTTTACTCCCTTCTCTATATCACTAATGACAACATTGCTGTTTAGGAACTCATCTCATTTTCTGCTGGTGGGCAGCAGGGTCAGGACAACCCTACACATACCATATACTGATATGGACAGCTGCTCAGGTGAAAGAAAGATTTTGCCCAGCCCTGACAAATTTCAGCTCCACAGCTCTCCACTGCCCTACATGATGTCCAACTGTTGCCCCTGGCCAAAAGTGTTACTCTGAATTTCAGGAAAGCTCAGCTGATTTGTTTCTCCTTAAATTCCCTTAAGTTTAGCATTATTTTCTTAGGCAATAGGTAGATGCAGGCACTTGCCTACCACCTCTGTTAATGATGTGCCCAATGCAGGTGCTGCAGAAGGTTGGTAGTGCACCAGAGGTTGTGAGCTTTATAGGCTGTATGTGGCTGGTGTTGTCTGACAACTGTATGTTAGAAGYCCTGCTTGAGTCTATAAGGCTCTATTCAGCAAAGGCCAGCAAGCAGTATAGCAAAAACRTAAATAGTCCCTGCAACTCTGGATGAGTAGCTGTTGGGACGCTTTTATCCTCTAGCTGATTACATGTGAATAAGGAGGAGAAATCACTGTTGAGTGCTCCAGGCAGACCCTCCAGGAGCATTTACACCAATATTCCAGGCAGCATGGGGATACAAGCTGGTGTAGTGCTTCCTTGGAGAGGTGAGCTATCTTCAGGTTCTTTGGAGTACAGGTAAGTATGTGGAGGAAGCATTAGGTTATAGTACTTACTAAAATGAGGCTACTAGGTTTTTTATCTTATTGACTATTTTTCTTTTCCTGATCACAAGCTTGGCATGGGGATTGCTTAATGTGTATTTGCTTTGTTTAATTTCTAAGCTTGCCTGATGCTAGGGTGAAATGGTTGGTAGTTGGGTATGTGTTCCTGTTGACAAGAGAGGCCAAGTTATTGTGAGAGATACAAGTTATTTTGAAAGGGCTGCTCCTGGTGTGTAATCAGTGAACTACAAAGTGTGGGTATACTTCCTGTAGCACTGTAGGATCAGGGTAGATCTTGTGATGCCGGGGCTGATTTTTAAGAGAGGAGGAAGGAGGAGGCTGTTTCAAATGATGCAAGCTAATTTCTTTTTGGCAAGGCACAGAGGTAGCCCAGAAGTATCTTAAGGGAGAGTATGAAGTGCTATAGGTTCTAAACAAGGGTGGCCTAAGCTTGGCAGAAGAGTTGGAGAGTAGAGCTGTAAAGTGTAGTCTTGCTCTCCCTTTGTGCCTGTGCTGGTACTTGTGGGTGATTGAGTGGAGCTTTCTTATATGCAGCTTCAGATGCGTGCCAGAAGAAAGGGAGAAACCTCAGTAAAATTCCTTAGAAATAGTCTGTGCCCTGGGAGTTAATGCTGAATAAAGCAGCTCCAGCAGCCTGAAAGCCAAATCATGGGGATATGTTTCAGCTGTACTGRTGTATTCCTCGCAGGACAGCCCTGTACAAAATGTAACGTCACATACTATGGTGTTGACCTCATGAGCCTCTTGTACTTGTCTTTTGTTTTATTTCCTTCTAAATTGATTGTTTTTCAACAAAACAAAAATCTCCCTGGGTGCAAGGCTGGATGGCTTCAGAGACTGAAAGGGTTGGAGCACCTTTCCTAGTTAGGTGGCTGGGTACAGGTTTTGCTCWGGCTAGCAATGATCAGATATGCTAACATTGTGTGTGAGATAAATCATCAAGGATCATAGTGGGTGAAAGATTCTCAATCTCTGTGCCCTGGATAAGTAGTTAATGTATGATTGATGTCAAGTGAGCTAAGCTACATGAGTTAAATCCAGTGCAATTTGAACGGCTCTAGCTCTGTTCAAGCATGTTCTTGAGTGATGCTGGAGAACTTCACTCCTTGTAGAGCATGAAAATASAGTTTGTTGGGTAGCTGCAGAGGGGCTCATGGCCTGAGAACTACTCATCTTCTGTGGCAGTTGAGTTATTGTCCTTAATTCCCATTGCAGTAGTCGATCACCATTATAGCTTTTAAAAGGCAGGCGCTTTAGGATGTCAGCAGGGAACTTGTACAGTCCCCCATTACTACAAGTCTTGATACTCAGATTGTATCTGAATTATCTGAGCAGCTGGGAGCTGTGGCTAGCACTCACAGTGAGAGGGTGGTAGTGACCCACATATGAGTTCTCTACCTACTTGCTGGATGTGAATACCAGATAAAGGTTATTTTACCACTATCTTAAAAAATGTTCTCAGGACTGCAAAGACAAGTTTGTAGATACAAGGAACAGAAGTTTTCCACTCTATGTGGATTCYCCTCATGCATATGTACGGTGAGGCAATCTTTAATTATATGATCTTGGGTAGTTTTTCGCCTAGGGCTCTGTGCMCTTTGGTTGGTGTTTTTGTGCAACAGGTGGTCAGTCAGTGTTTCTTTCTGTTTGCTCTCCAACATGAGGCTCTAGTCACTCTTGAGCCCCAGTGAAATGCTGTGCTGAATGCATAATTCTTTATGCCTGCCCTCATGTGTCCTCTTCCTGGAGCTCATAACTATTATCCATGCRATTTGCAAGCATAATAAATGTTTTTCCAATGTGCTTGTCTGAAAATTGAGGCCAATGATCCAAAGATGGTAGGGAAAAACATGGAGATCATGTGATCCCTTTAGATACCTAAACTGAGATAATCAGAATCTGTTCTTCCTCCCCTACCCTCCCYGTGCCCTGAAGTACCTGATAATAGGTAGGACTTCATGTGTGTAGTTTAGCTCAGTTGGTTAGAGCATGGTGCTAATAATGCCAAGGTARCGGGTTCAATCCCTGTATGGGCCACTTGCTTGAGGGYTGAACTAGATGATCTCCAGAGGYCCCTTCCAATCTTACCAATTCTGTGATTTGACACTCACSAGGCTCTGCACAGAAATGAGATCTCGAAGAATGAGCAATACACAAGTGGCCATCTCAAATTAAGRGTTCTGCAGTAGCAGCAAAATGAAAAGTCTAGTTCTCCAGGGTGGCATTAAATTATCTATACCCTATAATACTGTTTTCAGTGCCTGTAGTCACCAGCCACTTTTCACTTCACTAGTAAACAAAATGGTTCCCTACAGAGAGCAGTGTTGTTCACTCAACAACCCTGCCTCCCTCCCTGAGCATGATCCATCCTGTGCAATGAGTGATGAGGGAGCCTTGCAGAGAAAAAAAAAAGTGTAATGAAAGGTGGTTGCGATGCGCAAGCGGAAGGGGCTGAGCTGAGACTGCCCTTTTGGGTGTCTAACTTCATAGGCTTWCTGCTTCCCATGCGGTTTTCATGTTCCACTTTCTAGGTTTAAAAACCAACAGGGAAAATCAAATTGTCATGTGAAGCAGTTCTGTGCTCCATGTGTATAAATTAACAAATTCATCCTTCAGATGCATAGCTACAGCCAGAGGCATCTGTGCAGCAGAAATTCCTCGGCTGCCGAAAGTGGCTGAGACTGCCTKTTGCACTCCCTTCGTCCCCCAGCAGAGCCCAGGATAGCTGTTGGGTTTGATGGCCAGGCTGGGTCTCCTAGKTACCAGTTCATAAGCCATAGGGGAGGATAGTGGGCACTGTTTTCTCTGTTCTTTGCTCCCCTGCAAAGCTTGCCTTAATGAAAAGTCCAGGAAGCTGAACCTGGTTAGCTGACTGAGGAATAGTTTCAGCTTGGAAAGCAGTTACTGTATAGCAGGATTTTCAGGTTAGCAAAAGATTAATTAAAAAAGAAATATAGACCAGAAAACTAGTGCTTTATTCTAGTGGTGAGGGTCACCAGCTGCTGGGGTGATTCACCATAGATATTTTGGAGCCTCCATCTGTGTCTTCAAAATCCAGTGGAAATATCTTCCATAAGGATGTGCACTGCTTGAGGTCCCTACAAGGGAGACGTTCCATCTGGACCATACTTCTAGGATCTTTGCTACCTTTTTCTGACCTTGCTGCCTACACCAGTGACCAGTCCACAGTGCCTTTTTGTCCCGCCACTCTAATAGCTTCTCGTATTTGTTCTTTCCTTCCCATACACTGATTGTTCCCTGGCTCCTTGAAGGCCCTGTTAGCATGAACTGCAAGCACAGGTAGGGCAGCATTTGGGCACCCCATGTCATTACCCTGGCAATGCAGGGGAGACCTGGCTAGGATGCCTTGTGCAGGTACCTGCTTAGTCTGGAAGTAGCAGAGGACTGGAGCTTGTCACTGCAAGGGAAGGCTCTGGGGACTACAATACCAGGGGCTTCAGAAATGARCAGTAACTCTGATAGATGCAGTTGCAGGGAATTTCCTGCATCTTTCCAGTTTCACACCTTGCCTCTAGTTCTCTGTTACCTCCCTCATTAATGAGAGCTTCATCTCTGCACCTTGCCCCATCCCACTATGGCTCCCTTAGCAGTTCGAAGGAGCCCTCTGTTCTTTGCTTCTCCTTCTTGCTCCTGAGCTGCAGCAGGGTTAGAAAGGTTGRGAGAAGTGAATGGGAACAGCTGAAGGAGGAGAAGGATGCAAAACTTCTGAGTTGTGAACTATTCCTGCTCTCTTGTAGGAATGGCTTGGGCTCGCTTGTTGCAATGCCTCACCTTCATTCTGAAGAGCTCATTCTCAGAAAGAGAGAGAGGAGTAGGTAGCCCTCTCTAGAGAGGGTTTCTCATAGACAAGGGTTTAATTTGTTAATGGTTGTCTTAGCTTAAACAACAACTGCTTTACCTGCAACTAATTGGGAAGTGGAACTCTGGAGAATGTGAACAATCATCTAAAAACTGGAGATGCTCAAAAGATGGCTACAAACTTGCATAGATTTGGGAAGGCTTTCTTGGAAACTAAAAAAGGCTCATACCTGATACCTGGACAGGCCTTATCCATCAAACACTGACTCTTTACCTACGTGAGAATTTTGCTTCCAGGAGMTCCAGGAGAAGGTAAAAAGGTGGAACTAGCCACAAACAGGGTAGTGTGAACTCCTGTTACATCTTTCTCTTACTAAGAATGGCTGGGCTGGGTTGAGAAACCACTGTGGCTGGTATGTGTGCCAAGAGGAGATTCATAATGCATTTGAGAACAGCTTGCTGCCTCTAGAAGAGCAGTCCTCAAACACTACACACAAAGGCAGTTCAGCCCTGCTGCAGCTACSCAAAAATGTTTAACAATAAAGCTTTAATGAAGAGCACAACAGTGGGACTGGTTTCTTGCAAGACACAGAGACATGTTGGGAAAGGGGATGCTAAGCCAGAAGAGCCTGTTTCAGGGCAAGTTTGTAAAGCCTCTGGTTTAGTCATCACGGGACAGAACTGAAATTCTGAGCAGACTCTGAAATTCCAGGCCTCAACATGAGGTGGTGCAAAGTATCCACTTCCTACTTAAGAACTGAGCTGCTCTTCCATGTGTASTAACCGAGGAAGAAGTGAATGCCTCTGGGTAAGAGCTGGAGATAAAGGAGGTGCTAATGAAACCTTGAAAAATGAAGTTATCAAAACATAAGAAGAAAACTAGAAGACATTCTTCTAGGGGGAATTCATCCATCCCTGCCCATCTCTACAACTAGCTGCATATTTTTTCGGAAGAAGCAAGAAGAGGGATTCAGAACTTGAAAGGATTTTTTCCCCTGTGCTTTCTACTGTAAGAACAAATTTTAGAGAGGGGGTGTCCTGCTTTATAACCTTGTGTTATTTATTCATTAGGCATCCTAGGCATGCAGTATAACTTGAGTGCCTCCATTCCCCAYTTGTAAAATGTGGATGCTAACACATACCAGCCCTGTGCAAAATAATCGTGATTCCCTCAGTCCTAACAACATGCTCACAGCTGCATGTTGCACAAATCARGTCAGTCCCTGCTCAAAATGCACAGGACCTGCTGGAAGAGGTGTTGAGCACTTGACACTCCAAAATGACTTCATGGGCAGATGGACATGTTCTCCTCACCCCTAATTAATTAACACTCTTGAGTTGTTAGCACATTAACATAAAGAGCTCTACCCTCCTACTATCCTGCTTGCTCAATTAAAGTGTCATTTGGACCTGATGCCTTCAGTATTTAGAACATATGCACATATAGAATTACACTACAATTGTAAATGTTTGCCTAAGGTCACCTCTGACACTTTCAGCTTGTAATCCAGAGGCCTAACTAAGCTCAGGACTCATCAAGGTGACAGYGGTGGTAAAGTTCCCTGATGAAAACCCTATCTCCTGTTGATCTCTTAGGAAAACTGTTTGGGGGGGGGGGGCTTAAAATACCTCTGACACTGAGCTATCAAGCTGTGGTCTTGCAGGTCTCAGCCCACTTGGGCCACGGTATTTGGTGTGTTCTACAAACAGAGCTACAGCTGTGCACATCTGTCACTGGTCTTTGATTTGCAAGTGTGAGAGAGCCTGCTGTAGTCAGATTCCTGGAGGACAGGAGAGAAAGGCGCTGACAGTTATCTCCTCCRTATCACCCCAAGTAGTAACTCCAATGCCTGTTTCTCCCATGTTCCCTGTCCCTGCCAGCTTGCCTACCTTTCTCAGTGATGTGGTGAGGTTGTCACCATAGCTGGGAGAAGGTGTAAGATCACAACACCATACAGCTGACCACYGCTGCATGATGCCTGCTGGCTGGGCTTTATTTCTCACCAGTATGGTCTGGGAGGAAGCTTGAGGGTCTCTGAGCTTGGGGCTGAACCAAGCTACCAGACTCCTATGATAGCTGCTCCTTGGCAGCCCTGATCACAGTGCAGAAGCTGTGTGCAGCCAGGCTTGGTTACCTGTGGACCCTTTGTAATGGAGTGTTTGCAATCTCCAGTCATCTACTAGTTGTTAGCTGCCTTATTTCTGTTGCAGCCTGGTGTGCCTTGGGTTGCACATCTGTGCTATTATCTTTGCTGCTCTCTGCTGCTTCATGTTTCCATTGGCCCATGAAGACAGTGTCTCCCCCTTGCGCTGCCCCATCTGAGCTGTACCATGTTCACATGTGTGCACAGCCTGTGCTGGGGTCTCTGCACCTGGTAATCTGTGCTCCCAAACACCAGTGCAGGATGTATAACTTTGCCAAACAGACTAAATCTGATCCAAGGTATCTGCTGCAGCCTGTTAATAGCACTGAACTCAGGAAAGTTGCTTTAATATCCTGCCTGTTGTAATGAAGGAAGGATTGGGCCCTATCAGGCTCTGATCTTGTTGTTTGTTCTCTTCTCGCTTGGGTTGCAGAGATGCAAATGACAAGAATCAGTCCCAGGATAGCTATGAATTACGTGACTTGGCCACAGCAATGCAGACTGTTTTCCCTGCCAGAAGAGCAGAGATGGGATCTAGTGCAGAATAACTGATGCATGTTAACTATCCCACTGTCAGATTCTCCTAGGGAAAAGGATCTGTGATTTTTCTGCAAGGTAAACTAGGTGAGAACAACCCTGGCTGCAATTATGATGTTGACCTCTGCTATGCGGTAGAGTACAGCTGTCTACTTCCCCTGGAATTTCACTGTGTGACAGCTACCGGGTGCTCGGTGCCCCACTGCAAAAATGAAGCAGGTTGTGTGTGTGTGCAGGTGTAATGACAGTATCACAGTGAGTWAAGGGCAGAAAATGAAAGGGCTGCAGGTTCCTGCACACTAAACCTTTCCATAAACATCTGAAAGGATCTCTTCCTACCTCACCAAGAGGCATCAAGAGCCTGGATATACTTTTCCTCATATTTATTTTCAAGAGATAGCTCATTTAATGCTCTGAGCAGTTTTTAAATCTAAATAACCTGTACAGCACGTATGAGTGCTACCAAGGAATAAATTACATTTCTGAGTTCTCCCTCCCTTGTATCCCTTTGATGTTATTGCTTTGCATTTATATATATGTATGTATATATGCACTTTATAAATAACAACATAACTTTACCCAAGTCTTTTTTTTTTTTAACTGTATTAAGACTATCAGAATATCCATCCACTTTTTGGAATTGGCAAGGGGAGGGGAACTAATCAAACCTATTTCTCAGCTGTACCAGCCAATGGAAAAGCAAACATATTAAAAGAGTTACTGCAAAGAAATTGAATCTCACCTTAAAGTATCTCCTGCACTGTAATATTGAATAAGAAAACACCCCACGGAGCTCATTTAAAGCCTCTGCCTGATGCATGTGTCTGACTGCCTCTGTATTCGCTACTGGTCTGCGTGCAAATGTTTCCGGATGCCGTGCTGTGCCCCGCGGGTGGGCCGCGGGCGGGGCGTCGCGCGGGAGCCGGCCGCGCGTGGGTGGCTCCGGGCCGTCGCTGCGCACCGCCTCCGCGAGGCGCGACGGCGGCGGGGCGGTGCCGGGAGTGGAGGGGGGGGGACCCTGCGCCGCCTCACCTGCGGCGGAGGGGAGGGAGAGGAGGGCCGGGCCGGGCCGGGAGGAGGGGAGGGCGGAGGCGGCGGGAGCGCGGCGCCCGCCTCCCGCCCCGCGCTCCGGCTGCTGCCCCCCCCGCCGCCGCCGCCGCCCCGCCGCCGCCGCCGCCGCCTCCAAGATGCCCGGGCAGCGGCGGGGAGGCTGCCGCAGCCCGCTGGTAGGTAACGGCCCCGGGGGAGCGGAGCGGGGCGGAGCGGAGCGGGGCGGCAGGCCGGGCGGGTGCGGAGCCCCGGCGCTGCAGCGAGTGGCGCAGAGCGGAGCCGGGCCCGCAGCGGGCGCGCCGCGCCGCGCCGAGGGGCGCCCGCGCCGGCAGCTCTGCCGGCTGCGAAGGGGCTTTGCCAAATGCCCCTGAGCACCTCCCGCTCCTCGGCGGGCAGCGTTAGAGGCGTTCGCCCTCGGGGCCCTTTTCGCCCTTGCCCCGGAGGAAGTTCAGGTGCGCCGAGCCTCTCCTGCAAAGCCCGATAACGCGAGGTGCAGGGAGAAGCCCCGTTTCCTTCCTGGTCATCTGTTTGCTTGCAACCGTCCTGCTGCGAAACAGCTATTTACTGCTGGTCGGCCTTCAGGCCGGCCAGCYGGAGAGGACAAACTTGCCTTCCCGCTCCACGTAAGCTCCCCGTGCCGGCCGGTTTAGTAACGGAGCATCTCCCACCCTCTTCTCTGGTTTTCCAGGTAGCGTATGCGCGTGTCACAGCCCYTCTGCCTCTCAGCCCAGCGACTACATTTTAGATCGCTGCGTTTTCGGTTTCGGGCTCCCACTGCTGTCAGCAGGCAGCCCTGTGCAGTGTGGCTGCTTGCTGGTTGCTGCAGTTTTCCTTGCTAGCAGTGTTTTCACAGCTTTGGTGGTGATAAAGTTTAGCTGAACTGAAGTTAAAAGGGATTGAATTCTCCTGAGGCAGACTTCTTCAGAAGTCTTGTAGAATTCTTGCAAAAACAAGGCAGAAACGGGCACAGGTAATGTCTCTAATACCGCTAACCCCTCTGTCTTGCTGAGAGACTGAGCAATATTTCATGGGATATTGCTCTGGCATTTTACTGACTGTGCTCTTCCTGATATTATTGCTARTCCTGAAGTCTAGCATATTTTGGTTACATGGAGTATGTGACAAGTTGTTAGAAAACGTGCCTGAGTGACACACAAGACTTGAATTGCTAGTGGCCGAGCTTGCTTTGRGTGTCTTGCCTCCGAAAACGTATCAACTCCGTATTTTATTGCTGTAATGTGCACAGCTAAAGATGTTTGTAATGTCATTCATGAAGCAAATGGCCGTTCCGTTGGATGAGAGAAGGCAAATRTGTCTTGGTGCACTACGATTTTCTCAAGTCTTGACACGTTGAGTGTTAATGACTGAAGCTCTGCCTGCTCTGGCTGGCTTTTGCCCAGGTCTTCTCCCTGCTCTGAAGCAAGCTCTAAAACCTCGACTGAGTCTTTGTTGTTGGAAGGTGGCTTTGAGGAGACCGTCTCCCTTTGAGTAGCTGCYGCAGATAGACCAAAGCTGGCAGCTCGTACCCGTCAAGGCTCTCTGCATCGGCACGGAGTCATGGAGTGTTCCTAGACAGTGTACTGTCTTACCAGTGAGGTCACTGCTGGACAGCATGCTGGGAATTTGGGAATCTGTGCCAACTGCTTGTTGTGCTGTGCATGGGACTGAGATGTGTCAAGTCGGGGTTTCAGCTGCTCTTTGAACCTTTTCATAAGGAGCACAGTGCCCTTCTATCCTCATCTCCCCCTATTCCAGTATGACCCTGGGATTTTGGGCAGAGGTGCTGAGGTTCTGCACGGCTCAGTTTGTGGTAGAGGAGGGCAAAATAGTTGGCGGATGTGGAGTAAATTGTGGAGTAATCAAAGGCGAGCTGTGAGCGCAGAGCTTTGTGACTTCTGCGGGTGCCTTGGTCTCTGTGCTGGGGTTGTCACTGCTGCGTTTAGCCTGCTAGGAAAGCACACAGAACTGTTTGCTTGGCTTTTTCTCGTGAACAAGGGAGAGGACAAGGGGACGAACACAGGTTTATTTGTGGCATTTGCCCAGTGGGCGGTAGTGTTTTAAGGCTGCGATGGTTTCTGTTCCAAGGGGCTATTCCTCAAAATTACTTCTGGGAAATGAACTCGGAAAAGGCAGTGAGCAGGATTAAAAATACAAGAAGGAAGAGCGAGTGGCAGCGACAGCAGCAGTTGCATTGATTCAGGCAGGTGGTGGTACTGCTACRGAGAACCCTGGGTGTGCCTGCTGCTTTCTGAACAACTGGAGACAGGTCTGTGCCCTGCGGAGCCTTCTGCAGCATCGGGTGAAAGCAGTGCATGCAGAGAGCTTCCTAGAAGTTACACTGCCTGTATTCTAAATCTTGCTTTAGAAAATGAAATTATGCTACAAACTTTGATGAATGCCATCCTTTGAAGTTTCCGCTTGCACATGCAGTGTGAGCCGATGGCCTCATCARCAGAGGCACAGCATGAGGGAAGGGTTTGGCTGGCAGATGGTACGATCACTTATATTTGTGTTTCCAAACAGGGGTGGGATTGTCCTTGAGACCACCAGAGAGGGTTAACTTCTTAAAATCACAGTTGTCTCACTGAATCATCTCCTCTTTGGGCTGGGGAGGTGTGTTTCCAAATCCGCACTTGAAATTTTCATCCTGAATCCCCTGGATTTTGGCTTTAGGTGGGTTTTTGTACAGTCAGTGGCTGGGGCTGCTGCTGGCAGTTGCTCGACCAGTTGGAATTAGTGTTTTTTGCTGAACAAATCCCAGCACTCACTTCCTGAGACCTGTTGCGTCTCGGGTCAGCTGCTGACTTCTGACACTTCTCACATCTCAGGGCCACTCTTCTGAAATGTGGCGTGTAGTTTGAGAAACTGTGGCTCTTGGCTGTTCTGGCAGAGCTACTGGATCTCTGCAGATCCRGAGATGTGGACTTTCAGTGCAGGCTGCACAGCCATTTCTTTAAAAGAAGGCAAAATGAAGCATGATGTGGTACCTCAGGAGAGAGTTGCTGCTTCCAGTAGGATGAAGCCACCTTCACTTACTCAGAATTTGTCTTAGACAGATTGTCTTGGACAAGCTAGCGCAGTACTTCAGGAATGATGGGGCTGTGGAAAGCAAGTGGATGTTTTGGAGAGCAGCCTCTTTAAGCTGTCTCCTGCTCTCTGATGTAGACTTAGAGAAGATTATGGTCATCCTTTATTATTATAACAGGGCTCTTTAATAACAGCTTTGGCGTGGAACCAGACAAATTTGTGACATCAATAGTCTGGATCCACTGTGTTGAGAATCTGCCTCCCTAAACCAGCTGGGGTTCAGGTGCTTTTGGGCCAACATCAAGTCCAGTGATTGCTCCATTTGCTTCCAGGCCATTTGCAGCCTGCTGAGCTGCTGAGCAATGGAGCTGTTTCCACTCTGGTTCTGGGAAGTGTCTGACATTGCTCACATACATACTGCCTGCCTAGCCCTGAACATCCTCCTTGGCAGAAAAGAGCAGCCACAGTGAGTTTTGGAGTCTGTTCTCATTGCCAGAACTCAGGTAGGGCTTTAATCTATGCTTTGTAGGCACCTGAGTAAAGTTATCTGCTGCTTTTACCTGTTTTCTTTTCTTTTTTAATCTCAA